>NW_024044829.1:13656836-13850573 GCF_015852505.1 Tachyglossus aculeatus | reverse complement strand
TCCCCATCCCCCTGCCTTACCTCCTTTCCCTCCCCACAGCACCTGTATATATGTATATATGTTTGTACATATTTCTTACTCTTTACTTATTCTACTTGTGCATATTTATTCTATTTATTTTATTTTGTTAATATGTTTTGTTTTGTTGTCTGTCTTCCCCTTCTAGAATGTGAACACGCTGTTGGGAAGGGACCATCTCTATATGTTGCCAATTTGTACTTCCCAAGCGCTTAGTACAGTGCTCTGCACACAGTAAGCGCTCAATAAATACCATTGAATGAATGAATGAATTTGCTTGTATCTAGCCCACGATTCAGTACTGTGCCTGACACATAGTAAGCACTGAACAAATCTCATATAAAAAATCAGAATATCTTTTCAAGAAATCATCTTAACGGGGGACCAAGTATCTAGTCAGTGCCAAATTATTGAAGGTGAATTGGGTGCAGCAGATTTTTAAATTATCAACGGTAGCATTCACATTCCCAACAACATTAGCCCCATACTGCAGCCTCATAAACCTGAAGCAGTAAATCCCCGTACTCCATTGCAGTGCTACCTCCCCTCAGTTTTATAGTTATTTTGAATTATCTGTGTAACCGCTTGCCACCAAATGCATGGATAATCTAGAATTGACTAATTTTCATTTTAATTTTCATTTTTTAGAAGAAACCTAAAAATTATAGGGGAACAGCACCAGTCAAACAATCGTATTTAATGAACACTTACTGTGTGCAGAGCACTGTTTTAAGCACTTGGAAGAGTTTGACATAGCAGTATAACATATTGTCTGTCCTAAGTGAGGTCCAGGTTTGAGTCTGTTCATTTTTGTTTGGCACCACGAATTGTTGTTGGCGTTAGGATGACCAGTCAATGTAATCATGGTTGCAGTTTTCCATGTTTAGATATTCATCTTCCAGAATTCAATCTCATGGGAGGGATTTGTGGGACTCTAAAACAGAATAAGCTTGGAATTAGTTTCACTAGGCTAGACAGGAGAGTTTTCTTTGGTTCAGGTGAAAAATGAACAAGGATTTCAAGGGCTGGATCAGGGGCAGGGCTTAACATTTGTCTCGTGAGAAATATAATTTCTTATGCCTCAGGAACCAACACTGTTTATTAGGATGGCACACTGAAACCACTGTGATGCTAAATGTCTACCTACAGAGCCCACTCCTGCAACCATTATAAACCGAATATAACTTGTGATTTCCATATCTGTTTTGCCTGTAAAGATTAGAATTCCAAAAACAATCAGTCGTTTTTATTGAGCAAGTACTCTGGGCAGTGCACTGTACTAAGCACTTGGGGAAAGTACAAATCAATAAAATTGGTAGCCACGATTCCTGCCCACAAGGAACTTACAACCTACAGGAAGATCAAAGTCTGTCCTTAATCAACTAAAGGAAAATTAAGTAGTGAATGAAAAGCAAATATTAAATCGAATATTCAGGTATCTACAATGCCTAACAAACTCTGATACATTTTTGCTTCACCCAGTCACCAATCTTTCAAAGACAGATATGAAAATAGCATCATAAAAACACCTATCAATGCTTGAGTTTTGTAATTAATAGGGTATGTCTAACATGAATACAAGGAGGAATTCCAACAGCTATCTACCTATCTTAAATTTATGCAACAATTAGGCAACAGAGAAGCAGCGTGGCTTAGAGGAAAGAACCCGGGCTTGGGAGTCAGAGGTTGTGGGTTCTAATCCTGGCTCCACCACTTGACTGCTGTGTGACTTTGGGCAAGTCACTTCACTTATCTGTGCCTCATTTACCTCATCTGTAAAATGGATTGAGAATGTGAGCCCCACGTGGGACAACCTGATGACCTTGTATCTTCCCCAGTGCTTAGAACAGTGCTTGGCACATAGTAAGTGCTTAACAAATGTCACCATTAGTATTATTATTATTAATTTAGGTAATGTTTTTCTCTGAGGTGAACAGGCTTTGAAAGGCAAGGCTTTTGAAAAATCCAAATCCAAATTCAGGCAAACACATTTTTCCCTTAATCCCCCAAATCCATAATTAAAAATTCAATGATTTCACATCCTTTGTATAAAAAATCCAAGCACCCCATGGGTATGACATCTTAATGAAGCTTTCCATATTTCTATAAATAAAGATAAACTAAAGAATAATGAGCTATCCATTGTTTCCTGTGTTGTAAGCAATGGCCTGGGGGTCACTTCTCAGGGCTCACCCCAAAATTTTAAAGAGGCCTTATCATCCAGAACACAAGCTTTTCAAATCAACCAGGGAAGAGGTCTTCAAGAGGCACGTAAATACTAAATAAAATTTCTCAGTAAATTTCCCAATAAAGTGTTCACCATGCGTTAGCATGTGTGTAATTTTGTTTGTGTATAGGTGTGGGTGTAGATTGGTCTGTGGAGGTACTTGTGTGTGTGACTGGTAATTGAGGGAATATCTATATGGGGATCATAAACTGGGGAGCTTTGTTTCCTGCAGATTAGTTGAGATTGGTTAATTTTCCTAACAAATCCTAACAGATTTTGGTGCTATGAAGGGGATGGGGTGGGGGGTGGTGAAATCTGAGTTCAATAATGATAAACGTAAAAAGCAAGTGATGATAATATGAAACTCATTCCTTTGCAGAATTGATATTATTAGCTAACTTCACTACTTCCTCAATCTCTTAATAATAATAATGATGATGGTGTTTGTTAAACTCTGTTTGTGCAAAGCACTGTTCTTAGCGCTGGGGAGGTTACAAGGCGATCAGGTTGTCCCACAGGAGGCACAGAGTTTTAACCCCCATTTTACAGAGGAGGGAACAGAGGCACAGAGAAGTTAAATGACTTACCCAAAGTCACACAGCTGACAGGTGGCAGAGCCGGCATGACCTCTGACTCCAGAGCCCGTGCTCTTTCCACTGAGCCACGCTGCTTCTCTTGAATTTGTTTCTGGACACTGAGAACCTAGACACCATAAATTTCGTGCTATGATCAATTCCTTGATCCTTGACCAAACAAGATATCTTCCCAGGATCTGAGATGCTCTGATTGGTAAAGGTGACTTTTTTAATATTGAGGTAGAAAGTCAATGGCTTTCCTTAGGCACTATCACCTGACACATTCCCAACTTTATTATTTCATGAGGGCTCACGGTGTGCATGGGATATTCTGGGATCATGGAAAGTCCATGGAAGAGTGTCAGAGACCCACTCCTTGTTTCCAGAATTAAAGTGGACAACACTAGCACAAATTCAGAGGGTAAAAGGCTATCAAGAGATGAGATGCTAAGACCTCGACACATAAAATTATGTGTTGTCTTAAACAATTGATGGTATTTATTCAGGGCTTATTGTTTGTAGAGCATGAGGCCAAAGTTTTGTAGCATTATATATTTATTGATTTGTATTAGTATCCATTATTTTATTTGTAAAGTTTGAAGAGAAGATCAGAAAAGAATGCTTTAGGAGTTCCTGGGAATTGAGGGTTGTGTTGATTTATTATTTTTTTTTAATCTGACAAATTCCTCTGCTCCCGATCCACTCCTTTTTCTAAGACCACAACCCTGTTCTGTTAGGGAATACTCCCTCATTTTTACTTAAACAGATGCTGGCCATGTCTGAAAATCCAATTATCAGTACTGATTTTTAAAACAAAACCATAAGTTTTTAACACCGCCTTAGAAGCCCGGGACTCCGTTCCCGAGAGGCACGCCCGCCATCACACCGTGCGGCCTTACTGCTCCCGGAGGATCCTGTCCCCAGAGCGCCACCATAGACGCCCGGGACTCCGTTCCCGAGAGGCCCGACCGCCATCACACTGCACGGCCTTGCTGCTCCAGGAAGGATCCTCTCCTCAAAGCGCCTCCATTACCGCCCACTGCTTCCACCCCCCGCCACTGCTTAAGCGACCATCCTTAAAGAGCAACCCAATACCCCCCTTTCCGGTCCGTACCTGACAGATTCTTCCCCTGCCCCGGGAAAAACACCCTTGTTATCACCACGTTAAATTAACGACAACCTCGTTCGCACCTACTCAGCCCTCCCATGCTGTTTGGCTGTTCACTCCTCTCCCCAGGCATCTCCACTTCCTGACCCCACTTATCAGTTTCACCCTACTCCAGCACATAGTAGTTTGTATCTGCTCTCTGTGACATCATTATCTGCCTATTTTATTATTGCCATAGCATGTTAATTGTTAACTACTCTCTGTGATGCCATCGCCTACTTATATCATTGCTACTGTTTTATCGCTTCTGCATTTCAATTGTTAACCTCCTGCTGTGCTGTCATTTACCCTGCTGACCTGACCATGAACGATCAATTCCCTTGCTCCCAACTGCCATTACCATTCCTCACCTTCCCCTTCCGCTCTCCCACCCAGCCTTTTCCATCCCTTTCCCCCACCATCACCGCTCCCCCTCGCCCCCTACCCAGGATCTCTCTATACCAGCTCCTCTCTCCCAGCCCCCTCCCTACCCTCCTCCCCGCCCCCACCCCATCCCATTTCTCCTTTCCTATCGCCACCACTCTTCCCACTCTCTCCGGATAGGCCCTCACCAACTCATCCCAATCCAAACCCTCCCCACCCCTCACACCCTTCCCCCTCCCTGCCCTATCTCCACAGCTCCTCCCAGGTGTGGCCTCTAGAACCCCCGCTAAATTATAAGTAAGCTCCCTTTCATCCTGGACCTATTGCTTTCCAGGTCTCTACTCCTCCTCGCCCTAACTGAAACATGGATGTCTCTGGACGACACGGTCTCTTCTGCTGCTCTCTCCAGTGGAGGCCTTTTCTTCTCCCACTCCCCCAGACTCACCAGAAAAGGAGGAGGTGTCGGTTTCCTTCTCACCCACCAATGTCGCTTTTGCATTATCTCTTCTCCCCTTTCCCTTTCCTTCCCTTCATTTGAATCCCACATTATTAGCCTCTACCACCCCCTCCAGATTCGTAACCATCATCTACCGCGCCCCCGGCCCCACATCCAACTTCTTTAACGATTTTGACCCCTTCCTCACGTTCCTTCTCTCCTTTTCCATGCCCACACTGCTCCTCAGAGACTTCAACATCCACATGGACATCCCTGGTGACTCCTCTGCCGCCTGCCTTCTATCTGTCCTTGACGCTGCCAATCGCTTGCTCCTCCCCACCTCGCCCACTCACGAACACTTTCGACCTCATCATCTCCTACCGCTGCACTGTCTTCACCCTCACCAACTCTGAAATCCCTCTCTCTGATCATTACCTTCTCACCTGCCTCCTCACTCACACTCCTTTCCCCTGTAAATCTATATTACTTCCTCACAGAGACCACTGCTCCCTTGAACCCATCCATCTTTCTGAGCGTATCACACCCCACCTTGCCTCCCTATCCTCTCTACAAAATCTTGATGATCAGATTACTTCTCTCAACTCTACCCTCTCTACTCAGCTCAACTCCCTCGCTCCCCTTTCCCTTCGCCACTCTTGTACCACTAACCCACAGCCCTAGAACACTGCCACTGTCTGCTTCCTTCGCTCCTATGCTCGAGCTGCTGAACGCTGCAGGCGAAAGTCTAAACACCATGCCAACCTCGTTCCTTTCAACTTTATCCTTTCCTGCCTTAAATCTGCCCTCTCCTCTGCCAGACAATACTATTTCTCCTCCCTTATTGACACCCATGACCATCATCCCTGTCAGCTCTTCCATACATTTAACTCCCTTCTCAGGCCCCCGGATCCTCCCCCTTCTCCTTCCCTCACCCTCAACGATCTGGTCTCCTACTTCATTAATAAAATTGAATCCATCAGGTCTGAGCTCCCCAAAGTCAGTTCCCCCCTCCTTTTCCAAACCCCCAGCTCTCAACCCTCTCTGCTACTCTCCCATCCTTCCCAGCAGTATCCTCAGAGGAGATCTCCTCCCTCCTCTCAAGTGCTACTCAAGCCACCTGTGCTTCTGACGCCATTCCCTCTCACCTTATGAAATTTCTCGCTCCGTCCCTTCTCCCCTCCTTAACTTCCATCTTCAATGCTCACTCTCCACTGGTTCCTTCCCCTCTGCCTTCAAACATGCCCATGTCTCTCCCATCCTAAAAAACCTTCTCTTGACCCCACCTCACCTTCTAGTTATCGCTTATCTCCCTCCTACCATTCCTTTCCAAACTCCTTGAACTCGTTGTCAACACGCACTGCCTCGAATTCCTCAAAGCCAACTCTCTCCTCGACCCTCTCCAATCTGGCTTCTGTCCCATACATTACAAGGAAACTGCCCTCTCAAAGGTCACCAATGACCTCCTGCTTGCCAAATCCAACGGCTCATACTCTATCCTAATCCTCCTCGACCACTCAGCTGTCTTCGACACTGTGGACCATCCCCTTCTCCTCAACATGCTATCCAACCTTGGCTTCACATACTCTGTCCTCTCCTGGTTCTCCTCTTATCTCTCTCGCAATTCATTCTCAGTCTCTTTTGCGTGATCCTCCTCCCCCTCCCATCCCCTTACTGAAGGGGTTCCTCAAGGATCAGTTTTTGGTTCACTTCTGTTCTCTACCTACACTCACTCCCTTGGTGAACTCATTAGCTCCCACAGCTTCAACTATTATCTCTACGCTGATGAGACCCAAATCTGCATCTCTGCCCCTGCTCTCTCTCCCTCCCTCCAAGCTCGCATCTCCTCCTGCCTTCAGGACATCTCCATCGGGATGTCTGCCCGCCATCTAAAACTCAACATATCCAAGACTGAACTCCTTATCTTCCCTCTCAAACCCTGCCCTCTCCCTGACTTTCCCATCACTGTTGAGGGCACTACCATCCTTCCCTTCTCACAAGTCTGCAACCTTGGTGTCATCCTCGATTCCGCTCTCTCGTTCACCCCTCACATCCAATACGTCACCAAAACCTGCCAGTCTCACCTCCGCAACATTGCCAGGATCCGCCCTTTCATCTCCATCCAAACCGCTATCCTGCTTGTTCAATCTCTCATCCTATCCCGACTGGATTACTGCATCCGCCTCCTCTCTGATCTCCCATCCTTCTGTCTCTCCCCACTTCAATCCATACTTCACGCCGCTGCCCGGATCGTCTTTGTGCAGAAATGCTCTGGGCATGTTACTACCCTCCTCAAAAATCTCCAGCGGGTACCAATCAACCTACGCATCAGGCAAAAGCTCCTCACCCTCGGCTTCAAGGCTCTCCATCACCTCGCCCCCTCTTACCTCACCTCCCTTCTCTCCTTCAACAGCCCAGCCCGCACCCTCTGCTCCTCTGTGCCTCGTTCTCGCCTGTCCCGCCGTCGACCCCCGGCCCACATCATCCCCCTGGACTGGAATGCCCTCCCTTCGCAAATCCACCAAGCTAGCTCTCTTCTTCCCTACCAAGCCCTACTGAGAGCTCACCTCCTCCAGCAGGCCTTCCCAGACTGAGCCCCCTCTTTCCTCTCCCCCTCCCCATCCCCCCACCTTACCTCCTTCCCCTCCCCACAGCACCTGTATATACGCATATATGTTTGTACGTATTTATTACTCTATTTATTTATTTATTTATTTATTGAATAAATAAATTTATTGAATGAATGAATGAATAAGTGAAGTGACATTTAATACTTGTCTGCACCCAAGAGAGCACAAAAAAGTAGTCTAATTCCAAATGAAAAAAATCAAGCTCCTTGAATAGTAATATCTAGAGATCTACCATTTATTCAGTTCCTATTATCAAACTTCATATAATAGTATTTATTAAGTGAATACTATGAGCTAGGCACTATACTAAGTGCTGCAGTAGATACAAGCTAATCAGGTTGGGTAGTCCATGTCCCACATAGGGCTAGCAGTCTTAATACCCATTTTACAAATGAGGTAACTGAGGCACAGAGAAATGAAGTGACTTGCCCAAGGTCACGCAGCAGACAAGTGGCAGAAGTGGGATTAGAACCCAGGTCTGTATGACTCGCAGGCCTGAACAGCTTGTCCACTGCTTTTCAGTTCAGGTTATCAGACCTGGTTATGCATGTCATGTTTTGGGTGGGGTTATCATTTAGTAAATTGAAATAGAATTGAAGGTAAGCTTGACCCTTTAGAAATTGTTTCATGCACAATAGAAAGAAATTCAAGAGAAATTAGGGGAAAGTAACACATGTAATGACAGAGCATGGACAGATAAGCAAATTTCACATGGAACTCACAGTCAGAGGAGGGAGAATAGGAGTTGAATCCCCATCTTGCAGATGCACCGATAAACCAAGTGACTTGCTCACTGTCACAGCAGTTAAATGTGCAGAACTGAGATTAGAACTCAGGTTCTCTGATTCCCAGGCCCATGCCATTTGAACTAGACCATACCTCTACCTATAATGAAAAGTCTTTCTTGCTTTGGGTGCTTGGTTTAGGAATTTAGTTGGTTATTGTATTAATTTAAGTGTTGTGGTCTCTTCCTGTTTTTCAGGCTGAATATCAAGGGATTAAACATAGTAATAGAGAAGAGGGAGAGCAGCTTGTCCAAATCTCCTGAGTAGCTTGATTTAGCCAGATAATACATGATGATAGGAGATCCAAAGACCAGGGTGATGACAATGAGGTGGGAAGAGCAAGTGGAATTGGCTTTCTATCTTCCCATGGCCTGAGGGCAGTTTCTGGGAATGGAGATGATTTTGACATAGGACCTGAGTATCAGCAGGAAAGGAACCATCACTATAGGCAGGATCACATCTTATGTCAGAAGGTTATTGGGGAAGATTTCCCCATAAGTCAGCTCCAGTACTGGATATAAGTCACTGAAGAAATATCGTTAATTTTATGCAAATCCCACATGGTTGTGTGAAGGGTCAATGCATTTGCCCTATCTGAACTGGAAGAGGGCCCATCCAAATAGCAACCACCAGCTGAACATGCACTCTGAAGCTCATGATAAGTGGGTAACTCAAGGGGTTACATATGGCCACATAACAAGAGTAGCCTCATGACCTCGTGGATAGAGTGTGGGTTTGGGATTCTGAAGGACCTGGGTTCTAATCCCAGCTCTGCCAATTGTCTGCTGTGTGACCTTGGGCGGGTTACTTCTCTTTTCAGGGTTTCAGTTCTCACATTTGAAAAATGGGAATGAAAACTGTAAGTCTCGTGTGGGATATAGCTGGGTCCAATCTGACTATCTTATATCTATGATTTACTTAGTACAGTGTCTGGCACATAGTAATTGCTTAAATACCATAAAAATCATATACCATCATTGCCAGAACACATTCTGTAGCATCAAGAAAAATCTAAGTAAACAGCATAGTAGCTCAAACAGGGAAAATAATAGTTCTGTCCTGTGTCCAGAGCTTCATCAGCATTCTGGGGAGAGTAACTATGGGTAACAGATTCTAAGGAAAAAGTATATGGGGATGTGGAGAAGCTGATTAGCTTTGATTATTATTACTAGAAAGGCATTTCCTGAAGTAATAATGAACTACTTTAATATTCAGTCTATATTTCACGCTGCTGCCTGGATCATCTCTGTGCAGAAACGCTCTGGGCATGTTACTCCCCTTCTCAAAAATCTCCAGTGGCTGCCTGTCAACCTATGCATCAAACAAAAACTCCTCACTCTCAGTTTCAAGGCTCTCCATCACTCCACCCCCTCCTACCTCATCTCCCTTCTGTCCTTCTACAACCCAGCCCGCACCCTTTGCTCCTCTACCGCTAACCTCGTTCCTGTACCTCGTTCTTGCCTGTCCCGCCATCGACCCCCGGCCCAAATCCTCCCCCTGGCCTGGAATGCCCTCCCTCCGCACATCTGCTAAGCTAGCTCTCTTCCTCCCTTCAAAGCCCTACTGAGAGCTCACCTCCTCCAGGAGACCTTCCCAGACTGAGCCCCCTTTTTCCCCTCCCCCTCTTCAACCCCCCACCCTACCTCCTTCCCCTCCCCAAAACACCTGTATATATGTTTGTACAGACTTATTACTCTATTTATTTTACTTGTACATATTTACTATTCTATTTATTTTGTTAATGATGTGCATATAGCTTTATTTCTACTTATTCCGATGACTTGACACCTGTCCACATGTCTTGTTTTGTTGTCTGTCTCTCCCTTCTAGACTGTGATCCAATTGTTGGGTAGGGACTGTCTCTATATGTTGCCAACTTGTACTTCCCAAGCGCTTAATCCAGTGCTCTGCACAAAGTAAGCGCTCAATAAATACGATTGAATGATTGAGTGAATGAAAAAGAATAATCCTGTATATTAACTGTATGCTCCATTAAATGGCTAGCTGGGCTTTAATATTCCGTCTGAAAGCAATTTTCTCAGACAGAAATCTTTGTGACATGAATTTACTTTCATTAACATTGGATACAAAAGAGAATAAAAAAGCTTCAATAAACCTAAAAATTAGAATGAATGTTTACTACCACAAACACTGGAAGGAGGCAAACAAAAGTCTCTAAATGTTGATCCCTCAGTAGTGCATACTTTTTGATCTTATACACTCACCTCAAAGAAGGGGAAAGAAGGATTTCTCTCTGCGTTTCTAGGTTTACTCTGCCGATCAATGAAGTTGAGAAGTTTAGGTTATCTCCCAGACTGTGTTGAGTGGGTCCCTACCTGTAGAGACAATATGTCCTTATCAATCAATCGTATTTATTGAGCACTTACTATGTGCAGAGCACTGTACTAAGCGCTTAAAAATGTCCTTTTAAACATAAGATCTGTACTTTATTCCAAGCACAGCTAGCAATTGTATAACATACAATTGTATAACATACTTTAAAAATATTTGATTCCCGTTTTGGTCAGAGCTGATGTTTGGTAAGTGGCAGACTGATATTACTTTTCAAAGTAGTGACAATGCTAAGCACTGGAACTTCAATTTTGAAAAAAAAAAGAACCTATAACAATTCCCAAAGGTTTGCATTCAATTGCAGTACTTCTTATATTTGTGAAGCTTCTTACCTATGGAGTGGAACTTCCCCTGAAAAACTGAATCAAAGCAATGAATTATTGCCACTAAGAAGCTTATTGGGTAACTTTTTCTATTTAGAATTACATTGCTTTTAACTGATTACTCTGTAAAAGTCATTTTAAAGAAATATAGGTGTAGCATTCATCCTTCATTCTTGTAGCTGTTACGTTGCACAGTATCTTCTATTTCAGTTGAATATATAGAGCTATCCCAATAAAAGATAACAGTATTGAAAATGAGATTTAATTCAAGGGTTCAGGTCATACTGAGAATGAATTGCACCCTGTGCACCTGAAAATACAATAATTTCCTGGGAGAAATATAGGTGGATTTCAAAGCCATTAATATATCAATACAAGAGGTCAGATCAAAACATTCTCTCATCATCAATCGTATTTATTGAGCACTTACTATGTGCAGAGCACTGTACTAAGCGCTTGACTAATGGTATTTGTTAAGCACTTACTATGTGCAAAGCACTGTTCTAAGCGCTGGGGAGGTTACGATTTGATTAGGCTGTCCCACGGGGGCTCACAGTTTTAATCCCCATTTTACAGATGAGGGAACTGAGGCACAGAGAAGTGAAGTGGCTCGCCCAAAGTCACACAGCTGACAGTTGGCGGAGTCGGGATTCGAACCCATGACCTCTGACTCCAAAGCCCGGGCTCTTTCCACTAAGCCACGCTGCTTCCATTCCTTAAGGATGCCTCCATCCATCTGGAACATTTTAATGAATTAGTATTTCTCTTAATTTCGCAGGCCCATTTGCTGCCATCTGTTTTTCTCTAGGAAATCTTCTATACTTCAAAATGCCAACCCTCATTCTAGAGCAATAAATCAAGAACCAGATGGTTACTGTTCAATTTTATCTAGGCGCACTGACACAGCTACTTCAATTGTGTTTTATTTACTTCTGAGTCATCTACAGGAGACAATCATTCTGCTCTAAATTAATTAGTTTGAAGGCTCCTAGATGGCAGATATCACGTCTATTTACTCTACGGTGTCCTCCCAAGTTTTTAGCACCATGCTCTTTACAGAGTAAGTGCTCAGTAAATACTACAGATTGATTAAAGGAAATATTAACTCCACCATCAGTGGGAGATGAAGCAGTGTTTGCCAAAATTAATCCGTGCAGCCAGAATGATGGAAGAGTACGATCACCTGAAACTTTGATGGATGAAGTGTTTCACCCTAGGATAACCACATTTCTCTGATTTAAGAAATGATTGTCTTAGTTTTACCAAAAAGCCCATAGATTTTGAACAGAATGGTTTCTAATTTCAGTTCCCAAACTGAAACTTTTTCTGACACTCCTAAGAGAATTTCATTTTATAAGGCTTTACTATACAGAGTTTGCTGGATTCACATAGGGCCAGTGGTCTCTGCTTGTAACTGGACAATAGTAATTATGGTATTTGTTCAGTGCATAGTGTAGGCCATCAATTTTACTAAGAGTTCGGGTAAAACAGATATTTAAGAGTCACAGAGTAGTTAGGTGACTTGCCTGGGATCACAAACAGGCAAGTGGCAGAATTGGGCTTAGAACCCTGGTATGCTAGCTCCCAGGCCCTTGCTTTTTCCAATAGACCACATTAACTTCATAGAGGAGGCGGGAACATAAAGGTGCTTAAGAAAGAAGGGAGGGGTATATATTTATTATTCTATTTATTTTATTAATGATATGTATATACCTATAATTCTATTTATTAATATTGATGCTGCTGATGCCTGTCTACTTGTTTTGTGTTGTTGTCTGTCTCCTCCCTTCTAGACTCTGAGCCCGTTGTTGGTAGGGATTGTCTCTGTTGCCGAATTGCAGTTTCTAAGTGCTTAGTATAGTGCTCTGCACACAGTATGTGCTCCATAAATACGAATGAATGAATGAATGAAAGTCCATGGCATTGGTCTCAGACCAACTTGCCAGGCTTCCATATATCATCTGGGGTACACAGATGGAGGTAGCCGGGGAGGATAACTCAGAGAACCAATGTGGGCTAAAGGCAAGAGCGTAGGCCTGGGAGTTGGAAGCCCTGAGTTGTAATCCTGGCTTTCCTGCTGGGTGACCTTTATCAAAGCATTGAACTTCTCTGTGCTTCACTTTACTCTGTAAAATGGGAGCTCAGTTCCTGATCCCCTCCTACTGTTGACAACTCCCTTCTCCTGGAAACATTATCCTACCTCAGCTTCACTGACACTGTCCTCTCCTGGTTCTCTTGGGAGGGACAGAGATTGTATACAAACTGATTTTCTTGTATGTTCCCACGTGTTTAGTACAGTACTTGCGACAAAGTATATCACAATTATTATTATCATTCTTATTACTATTGGTAGTAGTAGTAGTCCCATGAATCTGTATTATTTCTCTCATGTACTGTTAGCCACTTTGTTTCTTACCTGCTGGTGTTTGCAGCCTCAAAATAGGAGGAGATTTGAGCAAGAGCCGGAGGCCACATGAAGCAATAATTCTTTGACAGGTGAAACCCGGAGAGAATTTTTCTGTCATCCTTTTAAAGTTGTTTCAGCCTTGACGATTTTCCCATGTCTCTACACTGCTGCGATACTATATCTACAACAGAGACAACAGACTGTGGTTATATAACATGGGCACTAGCCTAGACTTTTTTGGGTCTCATGAAGTCAAGCTGAATATTTCTGGTCTATTGAAAAAAAATACTTTTCTCCTCAGTAATGAGACTTCTTTTCAGCAGGAACCATTTAGTGAACATCTCAAATTTCCTGTTCAATATGCTTCTACATAGAGGGTAAAAGACAAATGACTCTTCTTCCAGTATTTTAGATTCTCTTCCCTCTCTATCCATCTTCTTGTTTATTGCACAATGACATTTTATTAGGAGTCTAGATAGAACACTAGGGAAGAATCCATTTTGACTTAGTGATGATTTAAATAATGGTAAAATGATCACACCTTGTAATAAATTCATTCAGTTTACTCGGTCAATCAATCTCGTGTTTATTAAGCACTTACTGTGTGCAGATCACTGTACTAAGAACTGTGGAGATTATAGTGTATCAACATAATGGACACATTCCCTGCCCACAGTGAGTTTACAATCTAGGTGGGGAGACAGATATTAATGTAAATAAATGACCCATATCTACCTAGGTACTATGAAGCTGAAGCAGGGAGGTGAATAAAGGGAGCAAATAAGGATGACGCAGAAGGAGAGGGAGAGGAGAAAATGAGGGCTTAGACAGGGAAGGACTCTTGGAGGAGATATGCCTTTACTAAGACTTTAAAGGTGGTGAGAGTAGTCATCTCTTGGATATGAAGAGGGAGGGTATTCCAGGCCAGAGACAGGATGTAGATGAGAGGTCAGTGGCTAAATAGATGAGATCAAAGCGTGGTGACTAGGTTAGGAATAGAGGAGCGAAGTGTACGAGCTGGATTGTAGTAGGCAAATGGTGAGGTGAGGTAGAAGGGAACAAGGTGAATGAGTACTTTGAAGCCAATGGTGAGGAGGTTTTTTTTTGATGCAGAGTTGGATGGATAACCACTGGAGGTTCTTGAGGAGTGGGGAAACATGGACTGTTTCTGTAGAAAAATGATCCAGGGAGCAGAGTGAAGTGTGGCCTAGAGTGGGGAGAGACAGGAATCAGGGAGGTCAGCAAGGAAACTGATAAAGTAATCAAGGAGGGATAGGATAAGTACTTGGATGAATGTTGTAGCAGTTTGGATGGACAGGAAAGGGAAGATTTCAGTGATGCTGTGAAGGTACAACTGACAGGATTCAGTGATGGATTGAATATGGGGGTTGAATGAAAATAGTCAAGGATAGTGCCAAGGTTCCGGGCTTGTGAGACAGGAAGGGTGATGGTGTTGTGTACAGTGATGTGAAAGTCACTGGAAGGACAGGGTTTGATTGAAAAGATAAGGGGTTCTCTTTTGGACATGTAAATTTAGATGTCAAGACAACCGAGTAAAGAAGTTTTCAGTATAGGAGGAAATGCAAAACTGCAGATAGGGAGAGAGATCAGGTCTAGGGATATAAATTTGGGAATCATCCAGATAGGGATGGTATTTGAAGCCATTGGAGCAAATGAGTTCTCCAAGGGAGTGGGTGTAGATGGAGAATAGAGGGAAACGTAGAATTGAAACTTGAGGGGCAGCAGCAATTAGGGGGAGAGGGCCAGAGGAGGAGTCCACAAAAGAGACTGAGACGAGCCACCTGAGAGATAGAGGGATAATAAGGGGGGAAACCAAGGAGAAGGGGAAGATTGACATTGTAGAATGTAGCTGAGAGGCAGATGAAGATTAGGATGGGATAGAGGCTATTGGATTTAACAAGAAGTATATCATTTGTGATCTTTGAGAAGGTGGTGAAGGGGAGGCAAGCCAGATTGGAGGGAGTCAAAGGGGGAATTGGAGAATAGGAATTTGAGACAGTGGGTGTATACAGCGTGATCAAGGAGGTTGGAAAGGAATAGTGGGAGATGGGGTGATAACTGGATGGAGCCGTGGGGTTAAGGGAGAGTTTTTTTAGGATGGGGAGATATGAAAAAGCATGTTCGAAAGCAGTGGGGAAGAAGCCATTGGAGAGTGAGCAGTTGAAGTGGCAATCAGGGAGGGAAGAAAGGAAGAGGCAAGTGCTTTGATAAGGTGCAAAGGGATGGGGTTAGAAGTGCAAGTGGAGGGAATGGATTTTGAGAGAAAGCAGAAGATCTTTGAGATACTGCTTTGAGTATCTTTGAGATCTTTGAGTATCTCTTGAGATACTGCTAAGAAAGACTGACGATGGGACAGGAGGGGGGAGGGACTCAGGAGGGGCAGGGGAGCTCGTAAGTTCAATTGTATTTATTGAGTGCTTACTGTTTGCACAGTACTGTACGACGTACTTGGGAAAGTACAATAAAACAATAAACACTGACATTCCCTGCCCTCAACGATCTTACAGTCTAGAAAGGGGGGAATAGACATCAATGCAAATAAATAAAAATTACAGACATATAAGAGTTATGGATGTGAGGCAAATATCAAATGGTCTGAGGGCCAGGGTGGCTGGCTTGTCAAAGGGAACGCCCGCCCCGCCCCCACCCCGTCAGCTCCACTGGAAGCAAATCCTCCGAAATCTCACATCTCTGGGAGTAGTGGAGTCTCCCCAGCCCCAGAGAGACGTTGTTTTTAAAAGATCAGATGTGCCCACATCATCTTCATCATTGATGGGTTTTTTGAGCCCTTGCTGTATGCAGAGCATTGCACTAAACGCTTGGGAGAGTCCAAAACAAGAGATTCAGTAAAGCCATTCTCTGTCCAGAAGGAGCCCACGTACTTAAACCAAGGGGAGGTTTAAGGGAGATTACAATTTTCTCAATAAAGTAGGTGGCCCGTCATTAGGGGTAAAGGATGGGGGAGGCAAGCAGAGGAGGGAGTTAAGAATCTGGAATAAATGGTGAGGCATGGGTAGGCATGGGTGTCAATAAGGAAGGAGAATGTATTTTGCCGGGCAGAGATAAAGCACACAAGGATGAACTCGAAGTAGACAAGGTCGGCCTGATATCTCGATTTCCTCCAGGAGTACTCTGTGACTCTGTGCTTTGTGGCTTATACGCAGGAGTGATGGAAGTGGACTGTAGGTGATTCAGGGCTGTAGGCTAGTGGTATGAGATCGATTAAAGGGTAGGAGAGTGAGTGAGTTGAGTTCAGTAGAGAGGGTGGTTTTGAGGGTGTCAATTTGGTCATCAAAGGAAGGTGGTTTGGGTATGGAGGCTAAATGGGGCATGATGATTTGAGAAAATTGGACAAAGTCCAAACAATTGAGATTTCTTTCAGAGAACAGGACAGATTTGTTGGTATGAGGTATGTGGGAGAGAAGCCAGGTGAAGATGCTATTGTCATGTAGAGAGATTTCACCTTTTGTAAAGGTAGAACTTGTACAGTGACTAGAGTTGATGAGATCAAAATTGTGTTCAATTTGGTGAGTGGATGAGCTGGGGTGGAGCAGGAGGTCAGTGGAGTTTAGGAGAGATAGCGGGCAGTAGAAAGTGTCAGTGTCCTTGGGCAGGTCTATTTCTTGGGTGATGTTAGATGGTGTGCAAGGCTGAGGCCTCTCCAGGGAGAGAGCTCAGGATCCTCGGGCGGGTCTCTTTCCCAGGAGATGTTTGTTGTTTTGTGCCGACTAGTGGTCACTCGGCAGAGAGAGCTCAGTCTCCTCAGGCTGGTCTCTGTCACGGGAAAGGATTTGTGGCTGCTCAGCAGATAAATCTCAGTGTCCTCAGGGAGATCCCTGGTCCAGGCGATGGTCGATGGTTTGTGGCCTCTCTGCAGAGTGATCTGTGTCCTCTGGCATATCTCTGCCCCGGGGGATGTTCAGTGGTCTGTGCCACTTTGTCACTTACCAGCTTCTCAGAGGAGAGACCTCAGCATCCTCGGATATGTCTCTGTCCTGGGAGATATTAGATGATCCGTACTGCTTTGAGGTTTCTTGGTGGAGGAGTTACTAAGGATTTGCTAAGAAAATCCATGAGTTCCAAGGTAGCCCAGAAGCCTGGTATTACAGCCTGAAAGGAGTGTAATTGATATTTACTATCCACTCTAATTAAAGCTAATCATAAAAAGTGAAACAGCCTAAAGTGTTGCACTACACTTTTCAAAAAATTGTACACTTTTCACTTTTCAAAAGTGAAAGCAATAATAATAATAATGATGGTAATTTGTTAAGTGCTTACTATGTGCCAAGGACTGTCCCACGTGGGGCTCACAGTCTTAATCCCCATTTGACAGATGAGGCAATTGAGGCATAGAGAAGTTGTGACTTGCCCAAAGTCACACGGCTGATAAGTGGCGGAGCCGGAATTAGACCCCACGACCTCTGACTCCCAAGCCTGTGCTTTGTCCACTAAGCTATGCTACTTCTCTACTAACACTGACATTGCTCAGGTAGCAAAATGTAAACATGTAGGCCTGAGGGGATGGTATCAAAGGGAGACTACAGACCAAAAATTCTGAGAGATCATGAATGTAAGGAAGAAATCACAAGCTAGTTGTTCAGAAGATTCAAAACAGACTTTGCTAGCAACCATGTAGCATATTGATTGGAAAATGAGTGACACTGATAGGCAATCAAGCTTTGCCTGTGTCCAACCTGACTGTCTTGTATTTTCTCATGTACTTATTACGGTGTCTGGCACGTAGGTAATGCATAACATAGACAATGAAAAAAAATCAGAAACTCTTTTTATAATCAAATCATATTAATAGGGGGCCAAGTGTCCAGTCATTCCTAAACTATTCAAGGTGGACTGGGTGTAACAGGTTTTTAAGTTATCAACAACGGCAACATGCACATTCCCATCAACATTCACTCCATGTTGTAACTTCACAAATCTGAAGCGATAACTCCCCATACTTCATTACAGGATTGCCTCCCCTCAGTTTACTGTTGTCAGTTATTTTTAATTATCTGTGCAGCTGCTTGCCACCACATACATGGATGATCTAGAGTTGATTAATTTCATTTTTTAGATCAAACCTGAAGTTATAGGGGGGAAAGCACCAAACAATCCTGTTTAATTAGCATTTACTGTGTGCAGAGCACTATACTAAAGCTTGAGTGGGGGGCGGGGGGAACAATATAACAGTATAACAGACACATTGCCTAAAATGAGCTCCATGTTTGAGTCCATTCAATTTTGGTTGGCACCACAGATTAACATTGGCATTAGGGATTATGACTAGTCAATGTACTCATGATTGCAGTATTCCATGTTTGTATGTACTAACATCTTCAGCTCCCAGAATTCAGTCTATTGGGAGAGATTTGAAAACATAATAAACTAGGAATGACTTTCACTGGCCTAGAGGGGTGTTGGTTCAGGTGAACAATAAACAATGTTTTCAGGGTTTAACTTCTGTAAAGCGAGTGGTATAATTTCTTATTCTTTGGGAACCAACACTGTTCATTAGAAGAGCACATTGAAACCTTTGTGATGCTAAATGTGATGCTAATTAGGGGAAGCCAGCATGGCAAATTGGATAAAGCATGGACCTGGGTAAGAAGGTCATGGGTTCTAATCCCAGCTCTGCCACTTGTCTTCTGTGTGGTTTTAGGCATGTCACTTCACTTCTCTGTGCCTCAGTTACCTCATGTATAAAATGAGGAATAAGACTATGAGCCCTATGTGGGACAGGGACTGTGTCCAACCCAATTTGCCCGTAACTACACAAGCACTTAGTATAGTGCCTGGCACATAGAAAGCACTTAATAAATACCATAACAATAATAATAGTAATAATAATAATGATAATAATAATAATTAATAAATATCTACCTATAGAGCCCGCTCCTGTAGCCATTGTAATCCGAGTATTACTGGTGATTTCCATATTTGTTTTACCTGTAAAATTTAAAATTCCAAAATCAATCAGTGGTTTTTATTGAGCACGTACTCTGTGCAGAGCACTGTACTAGGCTCATAGGGAAAGTACAAATCAATAAAATTTGTAGCTATGATACCTGCCTACAAGGAGCTTACAATCTATAGGAAAGCCAAAGTCTGTCCTTAATCAACTAAAGGAAAGTTCAGAAGTAAATGTACAGCTAATATTAAATCTAATATTCAGAAATCTACAATACCTAACAAACTGAGTGATTTTAATTTCACCTAGTAACCAAATATTCAAGCACAGATATGAAAATAACATCAGAAAAAATCCTATCAAGGACTTAATTTTATAATTTATAGGGTATGTCTAACATGAATACAATGAGGAATTCCACCAGTTATCTACCAGTCTTAAATTTAGACAACAATTTAGATGATGTTTTCCTTTTAGGTGAGCAGATTTTGAAGGCAAGGCTTTTGAAAATCCAAATCCCTAAAAGTTCAGGCGAACACAGTTTATGCTTAACTCCCAATGTGCAAAATTAAAAATTCAATGATTTTACAACATCTTTTAAGTGTAAAACATTCAAGCATCCCATGGGCATGATTTATCCTAATGAAGCTTTCCATATTTCTATAAAGAAATGTAAACAAAATGATAATAAGCTATCCCATTGCTCCCTTTGTTGTAAGCAATGGCTTGGGGACCACCTCTCAGGGGTCACCCCCAAATTTCAGAGTCCTTATCATCCATAAAATCAGTCTTTCACCTCAACTGGGGAAGAACAATCTCCTTCAAGAGGTAGGTAAATTTATCAATAAAACGTTCACCATGTGTTAGTAAATAGTGGAGAAAGGACGCCTGTCTAGATGGCCGATTTGACTTCTAATCCTCGATTTCTCACTTCCCATTTTTCCTCTTTCCTATTTCTTGAACTCTCTTGAATCTCACAGGGAGGTTGGGAGGATGGATGAGACAATACTATTAAGTTCTTCTAGACTGGAAGCACCTTGTAGGCAGGAGACATGCCTTCCAAGTCTGTTATACTGTACTCTCCCAAATGGTTATTATAGCTCTCTGCACACAGTAAGCACTCAATAAATATGTTTGATTAGCAGCAGTGTTTGATAAGCTCCAACTCTGAGCAATGCCCTCTTCTAGGCACTGTGTATTGAATAACAAAGGAAGGATAAAAAGTGGTTCTTTCCTTACAGGAGCTTGCAGTCTAATGGAGGAGATAAGTCCAGTAGATAACCATGATCATCTTACAACACTAGCTAAGGTGAATGAGTTGTTTAAAATTACATATACAACTAACAGAAATGTACATGTTGAGTGGACAGTGAGGGGAGGGGTATTGTGGGTATGGCTCATGAGGGGTTGGAATTTGTAGGGCTTGAATAAATGGTGGAGGTCTGGTTTGGGAAAAAAGGTGGGAAGGATTGGAACAGTGTGCATGTTTCCTCGGGCTGAGGAATGACCTAGATGGAAGACAGTTGGCCTGGAGCTGTGATGTTCACAAGGAAACAATTTCACTTGATATTATTGACAAGTATTCCTGTTGACTTCCAGTGATTCATTCATTCATTCAATCGTATTTATTGAGCGTTTACTGTGTGCACAGCACTGTACTAAGTGATTGGAAGGCACAATTTGGCAACAGAGACAATCCCTATCCAACAAAGGACTCACAGTCTAGAAGTGATGGAGTGCCATCAACCAATGTGTTGAAGAGCAGAGACTTTCTGTTCTGTGCAATATCATCATCATCATCAATCGTATTTATTGAGCGCTTACTATGTGCAGAGCACTGTACTAAGCGCTTGGGAAGTACAAATTGGCAATATATAGAGACAGTCCCTACCCAACAGTGGGCTCACAGTCTAAAAGGGGGAGACAGAGAACAAAACCAAACTTACTAACAAAATAAAATAAATAGGATAGAAATGTACAAGTAAATAAATAAATAAATAAATAAATAGAGTAATAAATATGTACAACCATATATACATATATACAGGTGCTGTGGGGAAGGGAAGGAGGTAAGATGGGGGGATGGAGAGGGGGACGAGGGGGAGAGGAAGGAAGGGGCTCAGTCTGGGAAGGCCTCCTGGAGGAGGTGAGCTCTCAGCAGGGCCTTGAAGGGAGGAAGAGAGCTAGCTTGGCGGAGGGGCAGAGGGAGGGCATTCCAGGCCCGGGGGATGACGTGGGCCGGGGGTCGATGGGGGGACAGGCGAGAACGAGGTGCAGTGAGGAGATTAGCGGTGGAGGAGCGGAGGGTGCGGGCTGGGCAGTAGAAGGAGAGAAGGGAGGTGAGGTAGGAGGGGGCGAGGTGATGGAGAGCCTTGAAGCCCAGGGTGAGGAGTTTCTGCCTGATGCGCAGATTGATTGGTAGCCATTGGAGGTTTTGGAGGAGGGGAGTAATATGCCCAGAGCGTTTCTGGACAAAGATAATCCGGGCAGCAGCATGAAGTATGGATTGAAGTGGAGAGAGACAGGAGGATGGGAGATCAGAGAGAAGGCTGATGCAGTAGTCCAGACGGGATAGGATGAGAGCTTGAATGAGCAGGGTAGCGGTTGGGATGGAGAGGAAAGGGCGGATCTTGGCAATGTTGTGGAGCTGAGACCGGCAGGTTTTGGTCACGGCTTGGATGTGAGGGGTGAATGAGAGAGCGGAGTCGAGGATGACACCAAGGTTGCGGGCTTGTGAGACGGGAAGGATGGTAGTGCCGTCAACAGAGATGGGAAAGTCAGGGAGAGGGCAAGGTTTGGGAGGGAAGACAAGGAGTTCAGTCTTCGACATGTTGAGCTTTAGGCTCAATATGTGATTGGACTGGGGACAGAGGGACAATAGGGGATGATTAAAGTTGCTAAAATGATCTAGTAATTAGGTCATGAAAGCTCTTTCTCGAGCAAAGGGATGGCGAGAAGGAGGCAGATTTGTGGAAATATTCTTCCCGAGTCTATTTTATGCCCATTAAAATAAACTATTCCACATGGCATGTGAACAGAAAGCATGCTAATACTTTGGAAAACTTCTTCAATTTGGAGGGCCAGATAAAACTACCCAGGGCTTTTAGTTTAGCCAGACTACCACAGAGCTGGCCACTTGATTAATGGTCTTATGTTTCAAATACATATAAACAGCTAAACTGCTCCTAAAAAACTGAACTGATCCTTAAACACTATATAGTTATCAAGTGAAGGAGTCTCAAGATACATTTGGGATTTTGTTTTATTCTTCTCTTTCACGTCACTAAATTTATTCAAAAACGAAATCCAACATTTAAAAAAATAATCAAGACACCAATAAAATTTGTTATGGAAAGAATAAGGTGCTATGGAGTCTAAATAATTTTCTTGATTCCCTGATTTTGAAATATTCCTCCTCTCCCCACCATCCTGTTGATAGCACCTGTTCTTCTTGTCATTTACAAAAGTGAAGAAAGGAGGAGCATGGAAAGATTTCCAGGTACCTGAGAATGTGAAGACAAATATCTTTTTCTTTTGGGACCATCTAGTTCGAAGCCAACTGCTACTTGTCTGCGGTATGATTTTGGGTAAGTCACTTCACTTCTGTGTCTCAGTGACTTCATTTACAAAGTGGGGATTAAGAAAGTGAAACCCATGTGGGATTTGGACTGCATCCAAGCTGATTAACTTGTATCAACCCCAGTGATTAGAACAGTGCCTGGCACAAAGTGCTCAAGTACCATATAAAAAATGTTCACGATGCTAGGATTATAACACTACTTCCCTAAGGAAGGGTCTTCAGAAAGGAAAGGCGGTACAGATAAGTGGGTAGATATTTGGTTGTTGTTTTTGTGTGAAAATTTTTCACCCAGTCGTTGTTGGGCACATGAGCACCTAGCCTGTGTGCATGTGTGTAATTGTGTTTGTGTACAGACAGTTATGTGTGTGGAGATGTAGGTCGGTGTGTGGAGGTATGTTTGTGTGACCAGAAGTTGAGGAAATTTCTATGTGGGAGTCATGGATTGGGATGCTTTGTTCCCTGCAGAGAATCTGCAAGTATTTAATTCCCCCAGCAGACTTAGGCCCTATAAAGGTGATAACATGTAGTGTGGTGGGAAAAATGTGCGTTCAATAATAATAAATATAAATACCAACTGTTGATAAAATTAAACTCTTTATTTCTTTACAGAATTTGTATTACTGGATAACCTCACTAATTCGTCAGTCTCCAGAACTTGCTTCTGGACACTGACAACAAACACCATATATTTATTTCATGCTATGATCACCTCCTTGAAAAAAATGCTACTTATTTTTTTCCTGAACAGAGAAGACACACTTTGGGTCCAGTTATTTATGCAATACATTGCCAAAAAAAAAACATGCAAATGAGGGGAGGCAATCAGTCACTTGTAACTGAATTCATTCTTTTGGGTTTCTCCAATCTCCATGAATTTCAGGTCATCCTGTTTATGATTTTCCTTGTAGTATACCTAATAACCTTGATAAGAAACTCCCTCTTAGTGTTGGTCTCCACGATGGATCTCAGCCTTCAATCCCCCATGTACGTTTTCCTCAGAAGTCTGTCCCTAATGGATATCTGCTATACCATCATCATCATCATCAATCGCATTTATTGAGCGCTTACTATGTGCAGAGCACTGTACTAAGCGCTTGGGAAGTACAAATTGGCAACATATAGAGACATTCCCTACCCAACAGTAGGCTCACAGTCTAAAAGGGGGAGACTGCCATCACCCCCAAAATGCTCACCATTTTACTGTCCAAGGATAAAAGTATTTCCTTTGGTGGCTGTGCAGCCCAGATGTATTTTGCCTTATTTTTTGGCCCCTCGGAGTGTTAGATCCTGACAATCATGGCTTATGACAGACAGGCCACAATCTGTGACCCGCTCTGCTATTCACTCATTATGAACTGGAGGCTCTGTCTGCAGCTGGCCCTGGCTTCCTGATTAGCAGGGATTCCCGTGGCAACAATAGAGACTACACTGATGTTTACATTGACGTTTTGTGGGCCTAATGTAATTAACCATTTCGTCTGTGATAGCCCTCCTCTCTTAGACCTGGTGTGCACGGACACTTTCTCACTTGAGGTATACAGTGTAACTGCGAGTGTGATCGTCCTGATGCTCCCATTTGGAGTGAACATTGCATCTTATGTCGCATCCTTGTCACCATCCTGAAGATGTCCTCTGCCGAGGGCCGTCGTAAAGCCTTCTCCACCTGCTCATCCAATCTCATTGTGATCTCACTGTTCTTTGGGGCTGTGGGTTCGACTTATTCCCAAGTGAAATCCTCCTACTCTCCTGAGACCAAGAAGGTGTTTTCTCTCTCCTATTCAGTCTCCACTCCCATGCTAAATCCCCTGATCTACAATCTGACAAATCAAGAGGTGAAAAGTGCTCTAAAGAGGATTCTGGGTAAAATGATGCCTTCCCAAAATCTGAGAGGCTCTGATTTGTCAAGGTGACTTTTGTATTGAGGTATAAGGTCAATGACTTTGCTCAGGCACATTGCTTTCTTTATCATTTGCTGAGGGCTCACTGGGTGCACGGGATATTCTGGGCTCTTGTAAAGACAATGGAAAAGTGTCAGAGGCCCATTCCCTGTTCTCAGAATTAAAATAGACAACACCAGTAAGAACTCAGGCTAGTACAAAGTAAAATATCAAGACATCAACACGTAAAATTGGACAACTGCTCCATCAATTAATGGTAGTGATTGAGGGCTAATTGTTTGCAGAGCATGAGGGCAATCTTTTATAGCATTACAGAATTACTGATATGTACTTCTGTTCTATTGTTTTATTTTAAGTTTGAAGAGAAGATAAGAAAAGAATATTTAATAGTTCCTGGAGGTTGAAGGTTAGGTTGATTTTTCATCTCACAGACAAGTTCCTCTGCTCCTGATCTACTCCTATTTACAGGATCACTACCCTGTTCTTCTAGGAAATGTTCCCCCATTTGTATTTAAACAGATGCTAGCCATGTCTGAAAATATAATTATGGATTTGAATTTTGAAGTAAAACTGTAAGTGAAGTGACATCTAGTACCTGTCTGCATCCAACAGAGCTCAAGGAAAGTATTCTTCTAATTCCAAAAGAATAAAAATAAGCTCCTTGAATAGTAACATCTAGAGATCTACCACTTATTCAGTTCCTTTAATCAAACTTTTTAAATGGTACTAAGTGCTTACGATGAGCTAGGCACTGTATTAAGCACCGGGGTTGATATGAGCTAATCAGGTTTTGCATAGTCCATGTCTCGCATGGGGCTAACAGTCTTAATCCTTATTTTACAGATGAGACAACCTGAGGGCACAGAGAAGTGAAGTGGCTTGTCCAAGATCACACAGTAGACAAGTGGTGGAGCTGGGATTGGAACCCAGGTCCTTCTGACTCCCAGGCCCATAGTTTATCGACTAGGTCACACTGCTTCTTAATTCAGTTTATTTAGACAAGGTTGTGTATATCCTGTTTTGGGTGGGGTTATCATTTGTTAGACTGAAATAGCATTGAAGGTAAATATGACCCTTTAGAAGGTGTTTCATGAAAAAGAGAAAGAAATCCAAGGGGGATTCGAGGAAAGTAACACTCTTCGAGAAAGAGCCAGGACAGATAATCAAGTCTCACATGAGGCTCACAGTCAGAGGAGGGAGAACAGGTGATGAATCTCCTCTATAGGTGTTCTCTATCGACACTCACTCCCTTGGTGAACTCATTCGCTCCCACGGCTTCAACTATCATCTCTACGCTGATGACACCCAAATCTACATCTCTGCCCCTGCTCTCTCTCCCTCCCTCCAGGCTCGTATCTCCTCCTGTCTTCAGGACATCTCCATCTGGATGTCTGCCCGCCATCTAAAACTCAATATGTCCAAGACTGAACTCCTTATCTTCCCTCACAAACCCTGCCCTCTCCCTGACTTTCCCATCACTGTTGACAGCACTACCAACCTTCCCATCTCACAAGCCCGCAACCTTGGTGTCATCCTCGACTCCGCTCTCTCGTTCACCCCTAACATCCAATCCGTCACCAAAATCTGCCGGTCTCACCTCCACAACATCGCAAAATTCCGCCCTTTCCTCTCCATCCAAACCGCTACCATGCTGGTTCAATCTCTCATCCTATCCCGACTGGATTACTGCATCAGCCTCCTCTCTGATCTCCCATCCTCCTGTATCTCTGCACTTCAATCTATACTTCACACTGCTGACCGGATCATCTTTGTGCAGAGATGCTCTGGGCACGTTACTCCCCTCCTCAAAAATTTCCAGTGGCTACCAATCAACCTACGCATCAGGCAAAAACTCCTCACTATCTTCTTCAAGGCTCTCCATCACCTCGCCCCCTCCTACCTCACCTCAATTCTTTCCTTCTACAGCCCAGCCCGCACCCTCTCCTCCTCTGCCGCTAATCTCCTCACTGTGCCTCGTTCTAGCCTGTCCCGCCGTCGACCCCCGGCCCACGTCCTCCTCCTGGCCTGGAATGCCCCCCCTGCACATCCGCCAAGCTAGCTCTCTTCCTCCCTTCAAAGCCCTACTGAGAGCTCAATCAATCAATCGTATTTATTGAGCGCTTACTGTGTGCAGAGCACTTTACTAAGCGCTTGGGAAGTACAAGTTGGCAACATATAGGGACAGTCCCTACCCAACAGTGGGCTCACAGTCTAGAAGGGGGAGACAGAGAACAAAACCAAACATATTAACAAAATAAAATAAATAGAATAGATATGTACAAGTAAAATAAATAAATAGAGTAATAAGTATGTACAAACGTATATACATATATACAGCTGCTGTGGGGAAGGGAAGAAGGTAAGATGGGAAGGTGGAGAGGGGGATGAGCGGGAGAGGAGGGGGACCCAGACTGAGTCCCCTCCTTCCTTTTCCCCTCCTCCCCCCATCCCCTTGCCTTACCTCCTTCCCTTCCCCACAGCACCTGTATATATGTATATATGTTTGTACATATTTAATACTCTATTTGTTTTACTTGTACATATTTACTATTCTATTTGTTTCATTTTGTTAATATGTTTTGTTGTCTGTCTCCCCCTTCTAGACAGTGAACCCGCTGTTGGGTAGGAACTGTCTCTGTATATTGCCAACTTATACTTCCCAAGCGCTTAGTACAGTGCTCTGCACACAGTAAGTGCTCAATAAATACGATTGAATGTATCCCCATTTTGCAGATGCACAGAGAAGGTCACCATACCTAAGTGTGCAGAACTGAGATTAGATCCCAGGTTCTTTGACTCCCAGACCCATGCCCTTTGAACTTTGATATGCTGCTACCTATAAATGAAAATTATTCTTTGGCTTGGGGCTAGGATTAGGAATCCACTTGTTGATGTATTTAGTTCAGGTATGTGGTCCCCTTCTGTACTATCAGACTGAGTATCAGCGGGTTAAATATACGAGTAGAGAAGTAGAGCAGTTTGTTCCCATTCAGTCATTCATTCAATCGTATTTAGTTAGTGCTTGTTGTGTGCAGAGCAATGTATTAAGCACTTGGGAGGTACAAGTCAGCAACATATAGAGACGGTCCCTACCGAACAATGGGCTCACAGTCTGAGTGGCTTGACTTGGCCAGAGAATACATAATGATAGGAGATCCAAAATCAAGGTGATGACAATGAGGTCGGAGGAACAGATGGGGCAGGCTTTGTGACCTGAATGAAGGAGAGATGATTTTGACATAGTACAGGAGTATCAAAAGGAAAGGAACCATTACAATCAGCATAATCACATCTTATGTCAGAAGCTTACTGGGGAAGGATTCCCCATAGTTTAGCTTCAGCACTGACATAAGTCACAGAAAAAAAAATGGTTAATTTTAACCAAATTACAAAGAGCTGTGTGAAGATCAGTATATTTGCTCTATCTGGACTGGAAGGGCCCTTTCAGAGAGTAGCCACCGCCTGGACATGCACGCTGTAGCTCATGATAGGTGGGTAATACAAGGGGTTCTATATGGCCATATAACAAGAGCATTCTCATAGCCTAGTGGAGGAAGTGTGGGCCTGGGAGTCTGAAGGACCTGGATTCTAGTCCAAGCTCTGCAACTCATCTGCTTGTGTGAACTTGGGCTAGGTATTTCATTTCTCTGTGTCTCAGTTCTCGCATCTGAAACCCATTGGTGGGTAGGGAATGTCTGTATTTGTTACTGAATTGTACTTTCCAAGTGCTTAGTATAGTGCTCTGCACACATTGAGCACTCAGTAAATTCAATTGAATGATTCAGACAGAAAAACAAAACAAGTAGATAGGTGTCAATACCATCAGAATAAATAGAATTATAGCTATATACACATCATTAATAAAATAAATATGTAAATATGTACAAATGAAACAGATTAATAAATATGTACAAATATATACAAGTGTTGTGGGGAGGGGAAGGGGGTAGGGTAAAGGGGGGTGATGGGAAGGGAAGGAGGTGGAGAAGAGGAACAAATGGGCGGGGGGCTCAGTCAGGGAAGGCCTTCTGGAGGAGCTGAGCTCTCAGGAAGGCTTTGAAGGGAGGAAGAGAGCTAGTCTGGTGGATATGTGGAGAGAGGGCATTCCAGGACAGAGGAAGGATGTGGGCCAGGGGTTACGATGAGTCAGGCAAAAGTGAGGCACAGTGAGGAGGTTCGGTAGACGAGTAGAGTGTGCGGGCTGGGCTGTAGAAGGAGAGAAGGGAGATGTGTTAGGAGAGGGTGAGGTGATGGAGAGCCTTGAAGCCGAGAGTGAGGGGTTTATGCTTGATTCGAAGGTTGACAGGCAACCACTGGAGATTCTTTAGGAGGGGAGTGACATGCCTAGAGAGTTTCTGTACAAAGATAATCCGGGCAGCAGAGTGAAGTATAGACTGAAGCAGGGAGAAACAGGAGGTTGGTAGATCAGAAAGGAGGCTGATGCAGTAATCCAGTCTGGAAAGGATGAGGGATTGAACCAGCAAGGTAGCGGTTTGGTTGGAGAGGAAAGGCAGATCTTGACAATGTTGTGGAGGTGAGACCGGCAGGTTTTGGTGACAGATTGGATGGGTGGAGTGAATGAGAGAGCGGAGTCATGGATGAATGAATGTAAAAGGTGGTGATGAAAGCTATTAGTTCAATGTGGGACATTAATTGTGTCTGACCTGATTAGTTTGTATCTACAACTATGGTTAGTAAAGTGTCTGGAACATAGTAAATGCTTAACAAATACCATAGAAAAATCGTATACCATCACTGCCAGGAGGACACAGTATGTAGCACCTAGAAAAATTAAAGTATACAGCAAAGAAGCACAAACAGGGAAAGCAATAATTCTGTCCTGTGTCCACAGGTCCACCAGCATTCTGGGGAGAGTAACTGTGGGTAATAGATATCTAAGGGAAAATTATATTGGGATGTGAAGTGTTTGATTTGTCTTGGTTTTATCCCTGTAGTAATAGTCAGGCAAATGACCAAGGATAACCTATAAAAGATGTTCGGCAGTTTGGGAACACTGGAAAAATCCCATTAGAATAAATTCCAGAACTTTGGTATGATTTCTCATCAACAAAATAATAATAAAATTATAGTATTTGTTAAGTGTTTACTATGTGCCAATCACTGTTCTAAGTGCTGCGGTAGATACAAGATAATTGGGTTGGACACAGTCCATTGTTCCACATAGAGCTCACAGGCGTAATGTCTATTTTGCTGATTAGGGAAGGAAGGCACAGAGAAATGAAGTGATTTGCCCAAGGTCACACAGTAGAGAAGTTGTAGATTCCTGACCTCTGACTCCCAGGCCCATGCTCTATCTGTAGTTTATTTGCAAAATAGAACAGTCCAAGGTTGGTACTTAGGAAAAGAATGCTTGAATTGAGAATCAATGAGAACAGAAATATTCTTAATTCTATAGTATTAGCCCTTAATGCATTTCATATACTTTTTACATGCAATTCAAGGTTTCTGTCATTATATTCATTAATTTAAAGTAACGTACATTTAATGTTATGTAACTTACATATTCTTCAAGTCATCTTGGTTCATTGGAAAGGTTTTACACACCACTGGACCAGTCATCCACTCCATCTTTCCCACTATTTATGCAAATCACTCAAGATATTTCTACACAAATTCCATGTCGGTATTTATCCACACATTCCCCAGAACATGAGTCAAAGTTGTAAGCTCATTGTGGCAGGGAACTTTTCTGCTTAATCTGTTTTATTGTACTCTTCCAAGCACTTATCACAGTGCTCTGCACGTGGTAAGGGCTCAATAAATACAAAGATTGATGTTAACTCAGTAAATTGGTAGGTGTTGAGTCTCATGTTCGACAAGGATTAGTGTCTCATTTTTATTAGCACCTGTCTCCCCCTCTACTCTGTATGTTCGTAGTGGGCAGGGAATGAGTCTTCCACTCTCCCATGTGATTAGCACAGTGGTCTGCACAAAGTAAGTGCTCAATAAATAACATTGGTGGTGATGATTTGGTATACTTCAGTGCCTCTTTAGTCTTAGCTTATGCTTTGACATACACCAAATGAATACCATAATTAATATCATTATAGGTTGTTTGAAATAACTCCATGAAAACTTCCCCACTGAAGCAATACTTAAAGCTGTGCAGTTGATGAGTGTTGATGATGAGGATCTTAGATGCCATATTCATACTGGCCAAATCACATAGACTGTAAGCTCCTAATAGTTAGGCAACTTGTCTACTAACTCTATTATACTGTACTCTCCCAAGTGCTTAGTACTATGCTTTGCACACATTAAGCCCTACATAAATATGATTTATTGAGATTAATAAGAATTATGGTGAAAGTGGTATTTAACCACTTATTATGTGCCAGACACTGTACTTAACAGTGGGGTGGATAGAAGATAATCAGGTCAAACACAGACACGATTGCACATGGGGCTCTCGGTCTACCAGAGGGAGGATTATTGAATCCCCATTTTACATATGAGGTAGCTGAGGCACAGAGAAGTTAAGTGACTTGCCCAAGGCCACACAGACGATGAGTGGCTGGGCAGGATTAGAACCCAGATCCTCTGAATACCACATTTGGGCTCTTTCCCTTAGACCATGCAGCTTCCTGTGTACTTTGTCTTCTGTTGTTGCTCCTGAATCTCTTGTCACTTGTTGTGGTTCAGAATGCTTTCACTGTTTTCAGTCTTCCTTGGACTCAGCACAGCTCACAGCCCCACTTCTCCAAAAGGGCAAAGCCCTCCGGTATGCACTCTGCATTCTACAGGTGGGGACCAGAGCAGCTTGACTCTTGACTCTTCTTGCCTATGGTCAGAATGCATTAAACATCATTTGACATCACAGTGCTTAATACAAGCTCTTAGTACACTGCTCTGAACACAGTAAGCTAATCATTGAGTTCTATATAGAACTCACTTTTTTTATCAGTGAGCTCTTTATAGATATTGATTTAAAGAACTATAAAAAGCACTCCAGCGCTTAGTACAGTGGCTGACTCATTTAAGCACTTTACAAATACCATTATTATTATTACAATTATTGTTAAGTCATTTCTCTATTTCCCAGTTACCTTATCTGTAATATAGGGATAAAGACTATAAGCCCCACATTCCCTGCCCTGTCACATCTCCTCCTGACAATCTCTCTTCTCAGTCCAGTAAGGTGAAAAATATCCAAGCACATCAACTGCATAAAAATAATCTAAAAAACTCAAGTTTGTGATTGCTCAGATATCAGTTGATTAGAGGATGGGTGCTGTAACAGTGATCATGTATTTCCTCCTAAGATAATTGCTTGGCCCTCCAATATGTTGTTATTACAACTCTTTATTTAGAAGAATGTATTCATCATTAATATTTATTGTGCTGGTAACCAATTGTATTTTTTGAGCATTTACTGTGTCCCGAACACTGTACTAAGTGCTTGGGAGAATCCAGTATAGCAATGTGAAAGAGTTGGTAGCTACATTTCCAGCCCACAGTGAGTTTACAGTCTAGCGGGGAGAGAGACATTAATATAAATAAATGAATAAATCACAAATATGTACATGATGACTGCGGATAAGGACCTGTGGATAAGGGAGGGATTTATACTAGGTATATTAATTTCTTAGGTGTATATGAATCGCATAGGGGGATCTTCAAATTACAATTCTACCTATTCAGAGAGAACCTCAGAGAGGGGAGACTCAGGCTAAACTTCCTCGTGACATAAAACTATAGAAGGAAAATCTAAATAAGAGAAGTCAATCATATGGGCCCAGGGAGACACATAAGAGGATAAGGACTAGCCCTTATTCAGTTTTTGCATTTCTCCTTTTCCATGCATACAATCTTCAAAACTCTCAAACACAAGTAAGAGTTTTGAGACCTTAGAACTGTTTGATACCTCGATTCTCCCAGAGTTTAAGGTGGCTCATTGGAATGAAGTGTGTTGCAGCACCTGAAATAGTTTACAACTTTAGAGAAGTAGTATAGCCTAGTGAAAAGAGCAGAGGTCTCAGAATCAGAGGACTGGTGTCCAAATCACAGCTCTGCTACGTATCTGTTGTGTGATCTTGGGCAAGTCAGCAGGGCATAGTAGATAGAGCACAGGTCTGGGAGTCAGAAGATCATGGGTTCTAATCCTAGCTCACCCACTTGTCTGCCATGTGACCTTGGGAAATTCTCGTCAATGTGCCTCAGTTATCTCATCTTAAAAATGGGGATTGATACTGTGAACCCAACATGTGACAGAGACTGTGTCCAACATGCTTTCCTTGTATCCACCCCAGCGCTTAGTAAAGGGGCTGGCTCATTTTAAGCTCTTAACAAATACCATTATTATCATTAATATTATTATTATTAAGTCACTTCTCTATATCTCAGTTACCTAATCTGCAATATAGAGATAAAGACTATAAGCCCCAAGTAGGATATGGATTGTGTCCAAACTGATTAGCTTGTATCTACCCCTGTGCTTAGTATATTGCCTGGTAAATAATAAGCACTTAACAAATACTATAAAGAAAACAAACAAAACCAAAAGTTTCTGCCCTGGGCCATGTGACTGAGCTGAAAGTCACTGCTATTCAAAATAAAGGAGGATCTAGCTCTATGCATTGGAATCCAAGAGAGTCTCACAAAACATTGGCAGGCACAAAATACAGTCCCATGTATATAATGAAATGGTTTAGGGACCTGCCTCTAGAAATTGGTCTAGATAATGAACTGTGTTCCCTCTCAGGATTGCACCTGGAGAGTTTCTAGTACTCTACTAGTTTTGGCTATGGGAGGGAGAGTCAAGCAGAAGTATACACACTCTATCCTAGCTTGGGCAGTGGCCAACGAGTGGGAGGCAATCTGCTGCAAATCAAAACTCACTTGTGCTGGGCAGCAGCAACATGGGAGATGATAGGAGATCCAAAGATTAAGGTGATGACAATGAGGTCGGAGAAGCAGATGGGACAGGCTTTATGGCCTGAAAGGAGAGATGATTTTGACACAGTACAGAAGTATCAACAGGAAAGGAACCATTACAATCAGCGTAGTCACATCGTATGGCAGAGGTTTATTGGGGAACGGAGAGTGAAAGGTGGAGATTCAAAGTAGGCAATGGTAAACCACTTCCATATTTTTACCAAAACTCTATGGATATGCTTCCAGTATGATTGCAGATGGAAGTGGAACATTCAGGGAGAGATGTGTCCATGGACTCGTTATGGGTCAGAGATGACTCATTCATTCATTCAATCATATTTATTAAGCGTTACTGTGTGCAGAACACTGTACTAAGAGCTTGGGAAGTGCATGTCTAGACTGTGAGCCCGCTGTTGGGTAGGGACCGTCTTTATATGTTGCCAACTTGTACTACCCAAGCGCTTAGTACACTGCTGTGCACACAGTAAGTGCTCAATAAATACGATTGAATGAATGAATGAATGAATGTCGGCAACATATAGAGACCGTCCCTAGACAACAAGGGGCTCACAGTCTAGAAGGGGGAGACAGACAACAAAACAAAACATGCAGACAGGTGTCAAAACCATCAGAACAAATAGAATTAAAGCTATATGCACATCATTAACACAATAATAGTACATATGTACTAGTAAAATAGAGTAATATATCTTTACAAATATATACAAGTGCTGTGGGGAGGGGAAGGAGGTAGGGTGCGGGGGGATAGGAAGGAAGAGAGGAAAAAGAGGGCTCAGTCTGAGAAAGCCTCCTGGAGGAGGTGAACCCTCAGTAGGGCTTTGAAGGGAGGAAGAGAACTAGCTTGGCAGATGTGTGGAGAGAGGTTATTCCAGGCCAGGGGAAAGACGTGGGCCGGTGGTCGAGGGTGGGACATGTATTTTTCGGGCTGAGTATCAGCGGGTTAAATGTACGAGTAGAGAAGAAGGAGAGCATCACCTGAGTAGCTGGACTTGGCCAGAGAATACATGAGGAGAGCAGATCCAAAAATCAAGGTGATGACAATGAGGTCGGAGGAGCAGACAGGGTAGACTTTGTGGCCTGAAAGGAGAGATGATTTTGACACAGCACAGAAGTATCAACAGGAAAGGAACCATTACAATCAGCATAGTCACATCGTATGGCAGAAGCTTATTGGGGAAGGTTTCCCCATAGATCAGCTTCAGTACAGATGCAAGTCACAGAAAAAAATGGTTAATTTTATCCAAATCAAAAAGGGCTGTGTGGAGACTCAGTATATTCACTCTATCTGGAATGGAAGGATCCTTTCACATAGCAGCTACCAGCTGGCCACACAATTTGTAGCTCATGATAGGTGGGAAACTCAAGGGGTTACATATGGCTGCAAATCAAGAGCAGTCTCATGGCCTAGGGGAGGGAGTGTGGGCCTAGGAGTCTGAAGGACCTAGGCTCTAATCCCAGCTCTGCAGCTCGCCTGCTTGTGTGACCTTGGGATGGGTATTTCACTTCTTGGTGTCTCAGTTCTCACATCTGAAACCCGTTGTTGGGTAGGGATTGTCTCTGTTGCTGAATTGTACTTCCCAAGCGCTTAATACAGTACCCTGCATCCAGTAAGTGCTCAATAAATATGATTGAATGAATGAATGAATGAATGAATGAAAAAAACGGTGATGAAAACTATTAGCCTAATGTGAGACATGAATTGGGTCTGACCTGATTAGTTTGTATCTACAACTATGCTAGCTACAGTGCCTGGCACATAGAAAATGCTTAAAAAATAACACTAAAAATGATATACCATCATTGTCCGGAGGACAAATTCTGTAGTACCTAGAAAAATCAAAGTATACAGCAGAGAAACACAAACAGGGAAAGCAATAGTTCTGTCCTGTGTCCTAAGGTCCACCAGCATTCTGTGGAGAGTAACTGTGGGTAACAGATTTCTAAGGGAAAGATACATGGGGATGTGGAGTGTTTGATTGGTCTTGGATTTATTCCTGTACTAATAGTCATGTAAATGACCAAGAATAACCTTAAAAGATGGCCCTGCAGTTTGGGGACACTGGAAAATTTCGATGAGAATAAATTCCATAACTTTGGTATGATTTCCCATCAACATAATAATAATAATATTATGGTGTTTGTTAAGTGCTTACTATGTGCCAATCACTATTCTAAGTGCTGAGGTAGATACAAGATAATTGAGTTGGGCACAGTCCCTTGTTCCACATAGAGCTCACAGGCTTACTGTCCATTTTACTGATGAGGGAACTAAGGCACAGAGAAACGAATTGCCCTGCCCAAGGTCACACAGCAGAGAAATGGTAGAGTCATGAACGGTAGAGTCTGACTCCCAGGAGCATTCTCTGTCTGCATTTCATCAACAAAGTGGAACAGATCCAGATTGGTACTTAGGAAAAGAATGGTTGGACTGAGAGTCAATGAGAACAGAAATATTCTTCATTCTATATTATTAAACCTTAATGCATTCCATATAATTTTTACATGCAATTCAAGGCTTCTGTCATTAAATTTATTAATAAACGTCATGTAACGTACATATTCTTCAGGGGTTTTACAAACCCCTGGAGCAGTCATCCACTCCATCTTCCCAAGATTTATGCAAATCACCATGGAATATTTAAGATACTTCCACACAAACTCTATGTCAGTATTTATCCACACATTCCAGGGAACATGGGTGAAAGTTGTAAGCTCACTGTGAGCAGGGAAACCTGCTGCTAAATCCGTTGTATTGTACTCTTCCAAGCGCTTATCACAGTGCTCTGCACATAGTAAGGTCTCAATGCCATTGACTGATGTTAACTGTAATAGTAGGTGTTGATTTGGGTCTCATGTTCGACAAGGATTAGTGTCTGATTTTTATTAATGCCTGTCTCCCCCTCAACTCTGTATGTTCATTGTGGTCAGGGAATGTATCTACCAACTCTCCCATGTGCTTAGCACAGTGGTCTGCACACAGTAAGTGCTCAATGAATAACAGTGGTGGTGAAGATTAAGTCTAGTTCAGTGCCTCCTTAGGCTTTGCTTATGCGTTGACATACACTAAATGAGTACCACAGTTAATATCCATAGAGGTTGTCTGAAATAACTCCATGAAAACTTCCCCAGTGAAGTAATACTTGATGCAGTGCAGTTGATGAGTATTGATGTTGGGGATTTTAGATGCCATATTCATATTGGCCAAATCACTTAGACTGTAAGCTCCTTATAGTTAGGGAACTTGTCTACCACTTCTGTTAAGTTGTACCCTCCCAAGTGCTTAGTACTGTGCTCTGCACACATTAAGCACTCCGTAAATATGATTGAGATTAATAATAAGAATGATAGTGAAAGTGATATTTAACCACTTATTTTGTGCCAGGCACTCTACTTAACAGTGAGTTAGATAAAAGACAATCAGGTCAGATACAGTCCCTGTTGCACATGGGGCTCTCAGTCTGTCTGAGGGAGGATTATTGAACCCCCATTTTACAGATGAAGTAACTGAGGCTTAGAGAAGTTAAGTGACTTGCCCAAGGTCACAAAGCAGATGAGTGGCTGCGCAAGATTAGAACCAAGATACTCTGACTAGGGCTCTTTCCATTAGACCATGCGACTTCCTGTGTACTTTGACTTCTGCTGCTGCTCCTGAACCTCTTGTCACCTTGTGGTTCAGACTGCTTTCACTGTTTTCAGTCTTCCTTGGGCTCAGCACCCCTCACACCCCTGCTTCTCCGAAAGGGCAAAACTCTGCATTCTGCAGGAGCGGACCAGAGCAGCTTGACTCTTGACTCTTCTGCCTGTGGTCAGTATGCATTGAACATCAATTCACATTGCTTAGAGCTTAATATAAGCCCTTAGTACACTACCCTGCACACACTAAGCACTTAATAAATGCGATGGAATGAATGAATGAATGAATCACATCTCCTCCTGACAATCACATCTCTCAATCCAGTAAGATGAGGAATATCCAAGAACATCAATTGCATTCTGAAAGTGACCTAAGAAACTTCGTGATTATTCAGAATATCAGTTGATTAGAGGATGGGTGTGATAAAAGTGATCGTGTATTTCTTATTAAGATAATTGCTTGCACTTCCAATTTCTGGTTATTATAACTCTTTAGAAGAATTTATTCATCATTAATATTGATTGTTCTGGTAATTGAGTGTATTTTCTGAGCATTTACTGTGTGCAGACCACTATACTAAGTGCTTGGGAGAGTCTAATATAACAATATAAAAGAGTTGGTAGCTATATTCCCAGTCCACAGTGACTTTACAGTCTAGCGAGGAGACAGACACTAGTATAAATAAATTAGAAATATGTACATAATGGCTGTGGAGCTGAGGGTCAGGGAGGGATTTATAGTGGGTATAGTGCTATTCTACTTAGGTCTAAATGAATTACATAGAGGGATCTTCAAATTACAATTCTACCTATTTAGAGAGAACCTCAGAGAGGGGAGAAATAGGCTAAACTTCATTGTGACATAAAACTATAGGAGGCAAATCTAAAGAAGAGAAGAAAATCAAATGGGCCCAGGGAGGTATATAAAATAGGATAAGGACTAAACATTATTCAATTTTTACATTTCTCTTTTCCCATGTGTGCAATCTTTCGCACTATCCCCACCCCATTCCAGTTCTCCTTTCTCATTGCCACCCTTCTTCCTCTCCCCACCCAGGCCCCTGCCAACTCATCCTAATCCAAACCCTCCACACCCCTCGCACCCTTCCCCCTCCCTCCCGTCTTTCTACAGCTGCTGTCAAGTGTGGCCTTTGGAACCCCACTCCATTATAGGTAAGCTTCCTTTCATCCTGGACCTATTCCTTTCCAGATCTCTACTCTTCCTTGCCCTAGCCGAAACATGGCTGTCTCCGGACGACACGACCTCTTTGCTGCTCTCTCCAGTGGAGGCCTCTTCTTCTCCCACCGCCCCCTCCACCCCCGACTCACAGGAAAAGGAGGAGATATCAGTTTCTTTCTCTATCCCCAATGTTGCTTTCGCACTATCCCTACTCCCCCTTCCCTTTCCTTCCCCTCCTTTGATGCCCACATTATTCGTCTCTACCACCCTCTCCAGATTCTTGTAGCCATCATCTACAGCGGCCCCCCCCGGCCCCACCTCCAATTTCTTTAACGATTTTGATCCCTTTCTCACCTTCCTTCTCTCCTTTTCCATGCCCACTCTGATCCTCGGAGACTTCAACATCCACATGGATGTCCCTGGTGACTCCTCTGCCACCCACCTTCTATCTCTCCTTGATGCTGCCAACCTCCTGCTCCACCTCACCTCGCCCACTTACCAACTTGGTCACACCCTCGACCTTATCATCTCCTACCGCTGCACTATCTCCACCCTCACCAACTCTGAAATCCCTCTCTCTGATCAAAACTTTCTCACCTGCCTCCTCACTCATATTCCTCTCCCCTGTAAATCTGTATTACTACATTACAGAGATCTCCCCTCTCTCGACCCCATTCATCTTTCGAGTGCCTCACACCACACCTCGCCTCCCTTTCCCCGCTACTCAATCTTGATGACCAGATTACTGCTCGCAGCTCTAGCCTCTCTACTCAACTCAACTCACTCGCTCCCCTTTTCCTTCGCCACTTTCGTACCACTAACCCTCAGCCTTGGATCACTGCCACTGTCCACTTCCTTCGCTCTTATGCTCGAGCTGCTGAACGATGCTGGCGAAAGTCTAAACCCCATGCCAACCTCGTTCATTTCAAGTTTGTCCTTTCCTGCCTCAACTCTGCCTTCTCCTCTGCCAGACAGAACTATTTCTCCTCCCTTATTGACACCCATGCCCATTTTCCCCGTCAGCTCTTCCGTACATTTAACTCCCTTCTCAGCCCCCCGGTTCCTCCCCCTCCTCCTTCCCTCACCCCCAACGACGTGGCCTCCTAATTCATTAGTATAATTAACTCCATCAGGTCTGAGCTCCCCAAAGTCACTCCTCCCCCTTCTCCAATCCCCCGGCTCTCAACCCTCTCCACAACTCTCCTACCCTTCCCAGCAGTATCCTCAGATGAGATCTCCTCCCTCCTCTCATGTGCTACTCCGGCCACCTGTGCTTCTGGCCCCATTCCCTCTCATCTTATGAAATCTCTCTCCCTGCTTCTCCTCCCCTCCTTAACTTCCATCGTCAACCACTCACTCTCAACTGGTTTCATTCCCTCTGTCTTCAAACATGCCCACGCCTCCCCCATTCTAAAAAAAACCCTTTCTTGACCCCACCTACCCTTCTAGTTATTGCTTATCTCCCTCCTACTATTCCTTCCCAAAGTTCCTGAACGAGTCATCTACACCCACTGCATTGAATTTCTCAACGCCAACTCTCTCGTCGACCACCTCCAATCAGTCCCCTACACTCCACCGAAACTACCCTTTCAAAGGTCACCAATGACCTCCTTCTTGCCAATGCCAACGGCTCCTACTCTATCCGAATCCTCCCCGACCTCTCAGCTGCCTTCGACACTGTGGACCACCCCCTTCTCCTCAACACGTTATCCAACCTTGGCTTCACAGACTCTGTCCTCTCCTGCTTCTCCTCTTATCTCTCCGGCCATTCATTCTTGCTCTCCTTTGCGGGCTCCTCCTCCCTCTCCCATCCGCTCACGGTGGGGGTTCTTCAAGGGTCAGTTCTTCGTCCCCTTCTGTTCTCTATCTACACCCGCTCCCTTGGTGAACTCATTCGCTCCCACGGCTTCAACTATCATCTCTAGGCTGATGACACCCAAATCTACATCTCTGCCCCTGCTCTCTCTCCATCCCTTTAGGCTCGTGTCTCCTCCTGCCTTCAGGACATCTCCATATGGATATCTGCCCGCCATCTGAAACTCCATATGTCCAAGACTGAACTCCTTATCTTCCTTCCCAAACCCTGCCCTTTCCCTTACTTTTCCATCACTGTAGACGACACTACCATCCTTCCCCTCTCACAGGCTCGCAACCTTGGTGTCATCCTTGAATCTGCTCTCTCGTTCACCCCTCACATTCAATCCGTCACCAAAACCTGCCGGTCTCACCTCCACAACATCCCCAAGATCCACCCCTTCCTCTCCATCCAAACCGCTACCTTGATGGTTCAGTGTCTCATCCTATCCCGACTGGATTACTGCCTTAGCCTCCTCTCTGATCTCCCGTCTTCCTGTCTCTCCCCACTTCAGTATGTACTTCACGCTTCTACCCGGACCATCTTTGTGAAGAAACGCTCTGGGCATGTTATTCCCCTCCTCAAAAATCTCCAGTGGCTGCCAGACAACCTACACATCAAGCTAAAACTCCTCACTCTCGGCTTCAAAGCTCTCCATCACCTCACCCCCTCCTACCTCACCTCCGTTCTCTCCTTCTACAACCCAGCCTGCACATTCTGCTCCTCTGCCACTAACCTCCGCACTGTACGTCGTTCTCGCCTGTCCCACCATCGAACTCTGGCCCACGTCCTCCCCCTGGCCTGGAATGCCCTCCCTCTGCACATCCGCCAAGCTAGCTCTCTTCCTCCCTTCAAAGCCCTACTGAGAGCTCACCTCCTCCAGGAGTCCTTCCCAGACTGAGCTCCCTTTTTCCTCTTCTCCTCCCCATCCCCACTGCCCTACCTCCTTCCCCTCCCCACAGCACCTGTATATGTGTTCCTACAGATTTATTACTCTCTTTATTTTACTTGTACATATTTACTATTCTATTTATTTTGTTAATGATGTGTATATAGCTTTATGTTTCTTTATTCTGGTGACTTTACACCTGTCCGCATGTTTTGTTTTGTTGTCTGGCTACCCCTTCTAGACTATAAGCCCGTTGTTGGGCAGGGACCATCTCTATATGTTTCCAACTTGTACGTTCCAAGCGCTTAGTACAGTCCTCTGCACACAGTAAGCTCTCAATAAATACGATTGAATGAATGAATGAATGAAAGTAAAAGCAAGTTCCCACATACTGGATGTGTGACTCCTTTTGCATGTGAAATAGACAAAAAATTCCATATTTTGACACAATGTCACCCTAGATGGAAGAGATTGAGTATTGAAGACATACCTGTATTCTCTCTCGGTGATTGAAATAACCAGAGGGTTGCTTCCTAGGGGCCAGGAATAGAGTTTCTTGGAATCCATGCATGATGACCCAGTAGGAAAACAACTTCCTAGTTCAAGTGACTTTAGAATAACTGAGACAGAAACTTTTTCAGGGCAACAGTCACCTCCTTGTTACTCAGACTGTATATCATGAGGTTAAACATCAGTGTTACAGTGGCATAGAACAGGGAAATAAATTTATCCACATCCTCTGAGTGGCTTGACTTTGGCTTTAGATATGTGATGACAGCAGATCCAAAGCACGAGGTGACAACTATAAGCTGGGAAGAACAGGTGGAGACAGCTTTGTACTTCCCCGTGGCTGAAGGTAACTTCAGGATGGTAGAAATGATTTTGACATAGGACACGAATATCAAGAGAAATGGGGCTGTCGAAAAGAGCAGAGCTACAGCATAGACTGAGTGTTCATTCATAGGTGTGTCCCCACAGACCAGTTGAAGTATTGGTGGGATATAACAGAAAAAATGGTTCAGCTTGTGGGAATCACAGAAGGGCAGAGAGAATATCTGTTACATCTGCCCTATCTGGACTGGAATGTCACCGATCCAGGAATCAGTTGCTCTCTGGGGTCATGTCTTGTCAGCTATGATGATTGGATACTCTAGGGGTTACAGATGGCCACGTAACGACTGTAGTACATCACAGCCAGGAGGAAGCACTCTGTGGAATCAGTCATAAGAAAGAAATACATCTGGTGTCAGAGGCTGAGAAAGGAGTCGTTCTACTTTGTGTCCAAAGGTTCACCAGCATTCTGGGGAGAGTCACGGAAGTGTAACCCCCTTCTAAGAAGGACAAATTCCTAAGGAAAAAAATACATAAGAGTGTGGAGAGACCGATCGATTTTGGCTATTAAAATGATTAAACTATTTCCCAGGATCATCATGCAAATGACTAAGAATGTTGCAAAAAGAAAACCCTGAAGTTTGGGAGCGTTGGAGAATCCCATCAGAACAAACTCTATCACGGTAGTGTGATTTTGCCCTGTGAGTTTCATCTGCAGAAATAGCAATGTCAAAGAATGCAAATCAGGACAAAGCATCATGAACGGATCCTGAATAGAACAGCAAACGCAATCAACCAATCAATGGGATTTATCGAGCGCTTATCATTTGCAGAGCACTGTACTAAACACCTGGGAGAGTACAATACAACAGAATCAGTGGACACATCCCCTGTCCACATTGAGCTTACAGGCTAGAAGGAGAGACAGATATCAATATGAGTAAAAATTTACAATACAAAATTTGAAGATATGTACATAAGTGTTACAGGATTAGGGTGGGGTTTTTATGAAATATCCAAAAGTCACAGATACAAGTCCATAGACGTAAATAACAGGAATTGCAATGAAATTCATATGAAAGGAGATGGAATTAATTGCATTAGGGTAAGGGATTTTAAGGGAAGGCAGGATTTTTGGAGTATGGCTTTTTTCTGCCTTGTTGCCTGGGTGAGAACTAGGCTATTAGCCTCCTTTTGAGTGTGAAAGCAAAGGTAGACCTAACATAACCCAGCAGTCCCTTTCTTCAGGTTCCCTAGTTAATTTTCCAGCGCTGAAACAATGATTTATAGATATTATTATATTTATTCTGACGGTTTAGACACCTGTCTACTTGTTTTGTTTTATTGTCTGTCTCCCCCCTGTAGACTGTGAGCCCGTTGTTGGGTAGGGACCGTCTCTATATTTTGCCGACTTGTACTTCCCAAGCACGTAGTACAGTGCTCTGCACACAGTAAGTGTTCAATAAATGCGATTGAATGAAAGAATGAATGAATGAATAAATATGTCATGAAAAAATGAAAAATGAAAAAATCGTCGACAAGCAATTTCAAAGGATGACAGAAAGACTTTTGCTGGATTTCACCTGTCAGTCAAGAAGAAGAATCAGTGCTTCAGGTGGCCTCTGGCTCTTGCCCAATCCCTTCCTGTTTGGGGGCTGCAAACCTCAGCAGGGAAAAAGTACAGTGGCTTCTAGGACACGAGAGAAATCATGCAGATTCATGGGACTACTACTATAACTAGCAGTACTAATAAAGATAATAATAATTGTGAACTACTATGTGCCAAGGTCCATACAAAATGCTTGAGAACATACAAGAAAATCAGGTTGAATACAGTCCCTGTCCCTCCCAGGAGAACCAGAAGAGGACAGTGTTAGTGAAGCTGAGATAGAATAATGTTTCAAGTAGAAGGGGTAGTTGACAGTAGAAGGGAGATAAGGAATTTAACTCATATTTTAAAGTGTAAAGTGAGGCACAGAGTGGTTCATTGGCTTCCCAAAGGTCACCGAACATGCAATCCAGGCTTATAAACCAGGACTTCCAGCTCCTAGGCCCGTGCTCTTGCTTCTAGGCCACATTGAGTCTCTAAATTACCCTCCCTGACAGCCTCTATCTATGAACACCGGATGTCATTTCAGAGCCGGACAAGCTGGTCTGAGATCAGTGCCATGGATTTTGTTCTCCCCCTCCCTTTCTTAAGCATCTTTAAATTCCAACCTCCTCTATAAAGTCATTTCTGAAAGTTGAGTCCAGCTAAAACCTTTTACCAAATTAACTCCCAGCTTCATAAAAAAACATTTACTAAATGCCCAGTAATAGTTGTAGTCCTTCATTCACTAATTTATTTGCTCGATAGCTACCAAAATCTCATTTCAGAATAACGTAGTATAATTGAATACTAGTCAAAAAGTAAACTCTCTTCAGTGAAAACATAAAACTTTCGGCATCCAAGAAAATTGTAGACATATTAAACAAAGATTTGCAATAGCAAAAGCAAGGGTTTTTTTCATATGTCCCATAAAACATGAGAGTTGCCCTAAATAAATAACTTAATAGTAAATTGGCACATAGGTGCAAAAGGTGGTTAAATGGTGACGAAGATTTGGAGTATTGATTGGTCAGGAAAAGGTACCCTGGAGGGTTCATTTAAAGAGTTATTTGTCTTCAGAGGTAACATGGTCTAGAAGTGAGAGCAAGAGCCTGAGAGCTAGGACATCAGGGTTCTAATCCTAAATCTACCCTTTCCCTCTTTGAGACCCCTGACAAGTACCTTAACTTCTCCTTGTCTCAGTTACCTCATCTATAAAATAGGGGATTAAATATCTGTTCTACCCCAACTCTTAGAAGAGGCCTTGGCCCATAGTAAACACTGAATAAATACCACAATTATAATTGTCTTATTACAAGCAGAGACCACTAGTACTAGGTGAATTCAATCAATCAATTGTATTTATTGAGCTCTTACTGTGTGCAGAGCACTGTACTAAGCGCTTGGGAAGTAAAAGTTGGCAACATATAGAGACGGTCCCTACCCAACAGTGGGCTCACAGTCTAGAAGGGGGAGACAGAGAACAAAACAAAACATATTAACAAAATAAAATAAATACAATAGATATGTACAAGTAAAATAAATAGAGTAATAAATATGTACAAACATATATACATATATACAGGTGCTGTGGGGAAGGGAAGGAGGTAAGGTGAGGGGGATGGAGAGGGGAAGGAGGGGGAGAGGAAAGAGGGGGCTCAGTCTGGGAAGGCCTCCTGGAGGAGGTGAGATCTCAGTAGGGCCTTGAAGGGAGGAAGATAGCTAGCTTGGTGCATGTGGGGAGGGAGGGCATTCCAGGCCAGGGGGATGACGTGGGCCGGGCGTCGACGGCGGGACAGATGAGAACGAGGCACAGTGAGGAGATTAGCGGCAGAGGAATGGAGGGTGCAGGCTGGGCTGTAGAAGAAGAGAAGGAAGGTGAGGTAGGAGGGGGCGAGGTGATGGAGAGCCTTGAAGCCGAGGGTGAGGAGTTTCTGTCTGATGCGTAGGTTGATTGGTAGCCACTGGAGATTTTTGAGGAAGGGAGTAACATGCCCAGAGCGTTTCTGGACAAAGACAATACGGGCAGCGGCATTAAGTATGGATTGAAGTGTGGATAGACAAGAGGATGGGACATCAGAGAGGAGGCTGATACAGTAGTCCAGACGGGATAGGATGAGAGCTTGAACGAGCAGGGTAGCAGTTTGGATGAAGAGGAAAGGGCGGATCTTGGCAATGTTGTGGATCTGAGACCGGCAGGATTTGGTGACGGCTTGGATGTGAGGGGTGAACGAGAGAGCGGAGTAGAGGATGACACCAAGGTTGCAGGCTTTTGAGACGGGAAGGATGGTAGTGCCGTCAACGGTGATGGGAATTCAGCAAACTCTATAATAAAACTTTATAAAAGAAATGAAATTATCTTATGAGTGTCTGAAAAAAATTCAGTGTGGCATTGAAATTAGAGAACAATCTGTTCCCTATCTATATGCTTTCCGGTAAAAACTAATGCAATCATTTCTTACATCAGAAAAATGTGGTTATCCTTGGGTGAAACTCTTCATCAATCGAACATTCAGATGTCCAGGCATTTCCATCCTTCTGGCTGCTAAACAATTTTGGCAATCACTGCTTCAAGTCCCACTGAAGTTGGAGTTAATCTTTTCTTGAAGTACTAAAAGCCTTACTGGGAATCAAGCTATCACTGGAATTAATTCAGCACTTACTCTGTGAAGAGCACCGTAGAAAACACTTGGAAGCATAGACTACAGTAGGTAGACGTGATCTCTGCCATCTATGAGTTACAAGTTAATTAGTTTAGAACAAAAAGATTGTCTCCTGTAGAAGACGTAGACAAGACGCAACTGGAGGAAGTGTATTATTGGGCTCAGATTAAATCAAACGGTAACCACGCTGGATTCTTGATTTACTGCTCCAGAATAAGGATTGTGTATTTTGAAGTTTGGAAGATGTTCTAGAGAAGAACAGATGGCAGCAAATGGCCCTGCCAAACCAGGAAAAACATTGCTTCATTAAAATGTTCAAGGAATGCCAGAGGCGTGGAGGCATCCCTAAGGAACAGAGATATTTTTTTTTATTTGATCTCTCATGTTTAAACATTCCCAGCTTAGAAATCTACTTCCATTTCCCCCAGGAAATTATTGGATTTTCACGTGCACAAGGTGCAATTTGTTCTCAGTGTGACACGCATTCACAAATTCAATCTCATCGTCAACACTGTTGTCTTTGAATGGGATAGCTCTACATATTCAACTGAAACTGAAGACACTATGCTAATTAAGAGCTACAAGAACAAAGCCTGAATGCTATGCATAGATTTTTTTAAGTGGCTTTTATAAAGTAGTTAGTAAAAGGCAGTGCGATTTTAATAGAAAAAGTTACACAATAACTCATTTCATACATCGCCTTGGTTCAGTCTTTCAGGGGAAGTGTTACTCCATAGGTAAGAAGCTTCAAAAATATATGGAGTGCTGCACCTGAATGCAAATCTTTTGGAGTTATTAAAGGTCACATTTCTTTATTCAAAATTGAAGCTCCAGTGCTTTGCATCGCCATTAATTTGACAAATAAAATCAGTTTTTCAACTTTACCAAACATCAGCACTGACCAAAATGGGAGTTCAAGATTTTTAAAGTATGTTATACATATGCTACCTGTGCTTGGAATGAAGTATGGATCTTATGCTTAAAGGGTTACACTATCTCTACACCAAGTGAACCACTCACTGTAGTCCAATCAACCTTCTTGGCTTGAGTGATCGGCAGAGTAAATCTCCAAACTCGTAGAGGAATCCTTCTTTCCACTTCATTGAGGTTAGTGGATAAGATCAAAAGTTATGCACTATTGATGGTTCAACAGGTTAGAGACTTTTGTTTGATTCCTTCCTGTGGTTGTAGTAATAAAAAGGTATTCTAATATTGAACTTTATTAAAGCTTTTAAATTCTTTTTTTTAGATTCAAATTTAGTGACAATCAAATCATGTCACACCAATTTCTTTCTAAGAAAATTGATGGCAGATAGAAGAGATTAAAGCACAGCTAGCTATTTCATGGAGCATATAGTTCATTCATTCATTCATATTTATTGAGCACTTACTCTGTGCAGAATGCTGCGCTAATCGCTTGGGGAAGTACAATGAAACAATAAACAGTCACATTCCCTGCCCACAAATTTACAGATTTATTCTTTTTAAGTTTATTGTATAAACTATTTATTTTAATCTTCATAATATTTGCAATCTGAGCCGTGTCAGACTTTTTCCTCAGTTTCTCCATTTGAGTCTTAGAAACACTGAGTTACTTTATTGTTTCAGACTTTTCATTAAATTTGGAAGGAAACAGCAGTTTCTAGCAGATCTTTGTAAATTTCCTTCTAAATAAATTCCTTTGTTAATATGGATCCATGGGCAGGAGTTGGTGAGGGTGGAGATAGTGCAGCGGTTGGAGATGATGAAGTGGAGGGTGTGACCAAATTGGTGAATGGGCGAGATGGAGTGGAGCAGGAAGTTGGCAGTGTCAAGGAGAGATAGAAGGGGGCTGCAGAGGAGTCACCAGGGACATCCATGTGGATCTTGAAGTCTCCAAAGATCAGGTGGGCATGGAAAAGGAGAGAAGGAAGGTGAGAAAGGGGTCAAAATCGTTAAAAAAAAGTTGGAGATGGGGCCGGTGGGGTGGCGGTAGATGACGGCTACAAGAATCTGGAGGAGGGGGCAGAGGCGAGTAATATGAGCTTCAAAGCAGGGGAAGGAAAGGGAAGGGGGAGGAGGGATAGTGCGAAAGCGACACTGGGGAGCGAGAAGGAAGCCGAAACCTGCTCCTTTTCCTGTGAGTCTGGGGGTGGGGGCCAGTGGGAGAAGAAGAGTCCTCCGCTGGGGGGAGCAGCAGAAGAAACCGTGTCATCCGGAGTGAGCCATGTTTCGGTTAGGGCGAAAAGGAGGAGGAGGAGGAGGAGAGAGATGGAAAGGTATAGGTCCAGGATGAAAGGGAGCTCACCTATAATGGAGCGGGGGTTCCAAAGGCCACACTTGGCAGCAGCTCTGAAGGGAGGTGAGGGAGGGGGAAGGGTGCGAGGGGTGGGGGGGTTTGGATTAGAATGAGTTGGTGTGGGCCTGGGCGAGGAGAGGGGGAAGAGGGGCTGCGGTGAGAAAGGAGAATTGAGATGGGGTGGGGGCGGGTAGGAGGGGAGGGAGGGGGTTGAAAGGGAGGGGTTGAGGGTTGGCGGTGGTACAGAGGGATTGTGGGGAGGGGGTGAAGGGGAGGGGTGGTGGTGGGGGAAAGAGGGGGAAAGAGCTGGGTGGGAGAGGGGAAGGGGAAGTTGAGGGATGAGAAGGGCAGTTGGCAGCAGGGGAATTGGTCATTCATGGCGAGGTCAGCAAGGTAAATAACAGCACAGCGCGTAGTTAACAATTAACATGCAGTAGCAATAACGCCATGGTTTTAAAAATTATTTTAAAATCAATTTTTTCAACATCATTTTGTTAATCTCTACTTTGCAAATATATGAAATTCCCTTCATTGTGACCCAAAATTTCACGTACAACCAGAATAAATAGTAATGGTAAAAATTAAAAGTCCTCACCTGCCCTTCTTTGCTTTCTCTACCCTCTTCATCCCTTTCTTTATCTTCCTCCACCAACTTAATGATCATTTTCATCTCTCTTTTCCTTCTGGCATTAGTCTCCTAATTTGTCCTCCTGATAGATCTTTTACTGTGTCACCTTCTACCATTTAGGTATTAACAATTACAATTACCCAGAACAATTATTTCTCATTCTGCTATCTAATTATGATAACTGCACTCGACTGCAGCCTCCCGGCCCCATCTCTGACAGTCTCCTAATGGTTATCCCAGCAAGCTCCAGCTCTTGGCAGTCAACCTCAGGGTGCCTCTGGGTCTCTTGTATATTCCTACACAGTTTGGAGCTGGATTTTGCCCTGTTTTCCCTGAAATGCTGTTCAGCTCAAATCAACACATTATACACCCCGAGGGTTAAAAATCAGGTCCCTAACTTGAAATTTCAAAAATTAGAATTACCAAACATCAAAAGCAGAAAGTCAGGCCAAAATCTGGTATAATCATTATGGTACTTGTTAAGTGCTAACTATGTGCTAAGTTTCATATGAAGATCTGTGGCAGAAATAAGATAATCAAGTGGGGCACAGTACCTGTCCCACATGGGATTCATGATCATAGCTTCCCTATTCTCCCACTCCGTTTGCATCACCTTGACTTCCTCCCTTTGTCCTTCCCCTGTCCCAGGCCCACAGCACTTACGTAAATATCTGTAATTTATTTATTTATATTAATATCTGTCTCCCTCGTCTGGACTGTAAACTCTCTGTGGTCAGGGAATGTGCCTGTTTATTGTTGTATTTTACTCTTCCAAGCACTTAGTACAGTTCTCTGTATACAGTAAGTCCTCAATAAATACAATTGAATAAATGGATAGCAGGAGAATATGGATGCTAGCCTTGCACCAGACCTATCCCTAACATTACCCCTAACCTGAAATCTAATCCTAAAAATAACTTAAACCTAGTCCAACTAATAATACTAGCTAAATCAGATCCTTATTCCACTCACATTATACTATGAAGGCTCAGTTCATAGGTAACAAACTTCTCTGCCTTATCTTTCAGAATGCCATATTCTCCCAAAACCACCTCAAATGAAGGGGTTGTCACCTAAAGTTCTTCCCTCCTTTCTTAAAACGCTTGTGAAAATGCTTGTGAAATATTTTGTATGAACCAACCCCAGCTGCCCCCGTCCACCCCAACCCCCCGTTAATTTAACAGCATAGGTTGGCACCAGAAGACTTGGTGATGCAAAACCCTAAATAGTCTCCTAAAGTTCTGCAAGAGTCAGTGAAGCTCCTTTTGTGCCTCACCTACCATAAGGGAGTGAACTATGCATATGCCACATAAGAACCCACTGAAAACTAACATTTACTGACACCACACAACCCATACCAAAACATACTTTCTGTTCCCTAGAAGTTTACAGTTAATTTTAGCATCAAAACTGATTTTTCATCTCATTATGCAGAAACTTTTCTTTTTAGTGACAGTGTCATTTCGAATTAAATGAGGAAATATACAACTGTGTAAAATACAGTCACTGAGTTGGAGGAAGAAGCATCATGGCCTAATGGAAAAAGCATTTGCCAGGGAGTCCCTGGGCTCTAATCCCAATTCTGCCAATTGCCTGCTATTTGTTTGACCTTGCCCAAATCACTTAACTTCTCTGTGCCTCATTTCTCCTGTTATTCCTCCTACTTAGACTATGAGCCCCATACAGGACAGAGACTGTGGCCAACCTCATTGACTTGCACCTATCCCACCACTTAGAACAGTGTTTGAACCATAGTAAACACTTAGCATATGCCATAAAAAGAAGGAATTATCATCTGAAACACAGGTAGGCGTCATGTTGCTTCCTAGCCTATGGACAAACAAATTTGTATTTGCAGTGCAATTGTTTGCAGTGCATTTGGAATGGAGGGTAAACATCGATGAAATAGTGATCAATCTTATTGGGACCATAGAAGGGCAAATAAATGACAACGAGTTACTGAACGATGAAATAGAGAAATCCTCCTCCCCAGCGTACTTCAACCTCTGTGGCACACCGCTGCTTGTTCATGATGACCATATACTGCAAGGATTTGCAGATGACAATGTAGCGATCATAGGCCATTCCCACAAGGATGAAGACCTCAACTCCATTAAATAACTGCATGGTAAAGAGTTGCATCATGCAGTCACCAAGGGCGATGGTTTTCTTCTCAGAAAGCAAATCTTGGACAAGTTTGGGAATAACCGTGGAAGTGTAGCAGATATCCATGAGGGATAAATGGCAGAGAAAGAAGCACATGGACTGCTTGATAAGGGAACTGCGTCTGACAGTGATCAGGATGGGAAGATTCCCTAACAGGATTGCAAAGTAACAGGAGAGGAACAGCCCAAAGCAGAATATCTGCAAATTTCTGTCCCTGAACAGTCCTAAGAGAACAAATTCTGTGACATTCTATTTTCCATCCTGGGAATAAGGAATATTTATCTGAAATGATTGCAAAATGAAACACTGTAAATAACATTTAGAAAATTGCAGTTCATTGCACATATAATTGAATACAACTTGCAATATTGTTCCAGCGTGCGTGAGAACACTGCAAGAGAAATTTAATATCTTTGCTGAATATGCATCCCTTTCATTTCTAGTGACATGATAAAAATAGGGTTTTTTTATTTATTTAGCACTCACCATGTGCCAGGCATTGTGCTAAGAACAGTAAGACAGGCTAATCAGATAGAAAACAGTCCTTCTCCCATACAGGGCTCACGACCACCACTCATCCGCAAGCTCTCTTCTTCCCTTCAAAGCCATACTGAGAGCTCACCTCCTCCAGGAGGCCTTCCCATAGTGAACTTCCTTTTTCCTCTCCTCCTCCCTATCTCCCCCCCCCCAACTTCCTTCCCCTCCCCACAGCACTTGGATATATTTGTACAGATTTAGTACTCTATTTTACTTGTACATATTTATTATTCTATTTATTTTGTTAATGATATGCATAGAATTAGCTGTAATTCTATTTGTTCTGGTGATTTTGACACCTGTCTACATTTTTTGTTCTGTTTTCTGTCTCCCCCTTCTAGACTGTGAGCCCGTTGTTGGGTAGGAACCGTCTCTATATGTTGCAGACTTGTACTTCCCAAGCGCTTAGTACAGTGCTCTGCATACAGTAAGCACTCCATAAATAAAATTGAATGAATGAATGAATGAATCTAAGAAGTAGGGAGAGGGAAAATTTTATCCCCATTTTACATCTGAGGAAACTGAGGCAAACAAGAATAAGCCTTACCTAATGGAAAGAACATGGACCTGGGAGTCATAAGATTTGGGTTCTAATTCCAGTTGCCACCTCCCTGCTGTGTGATTTTGACCAAATCATTGAACAGCTCTGTGCCTCAGTTTCTTCATCTGTAAAATAGGGATTAGATCCTACCTCCCTCATACCTAATGTGAGAGTCCAAGATGGTATAGGGACTGCGCCTGGATGATTATCTTGTATCTACTCCAGTATTAAACACTTCATAAGAGAGCAGAGATAGCCTCAGATCAGGCTTTTGTTTGTTTTGTTTCGTTGTCTGTCTCCCCCTTCTAGATTGTGAGCCCGTTGTTGGGTAGGGACCGTCTCTATATATTGCCAACTTGTACTTCCCAAGCGCTTAGTACAGTGCTCTGCACATAGTAAAAGCTCAATAAATGCGACTGAATGAATGAATGAATGCTTAGTGCAGTGCTTGGCAATAGCATGGCTTTAACAAATACCATGATAAAACTAATAAAAATAAAAATTATCCTTCATCTACTCCTGTGCATAACACAGAGTAAGTCCCAAATAAATACCATAACTATTATAAATCAAGGAATCAATCGTATTTATTCATTAGATAAATACTATTGAAAATAGTAAATACTATTAAATGCTATTAAATACTATTGAAAATAGTATTTATTGAGGGCTTATTTTATGCAGAGCACTGTACTAAATACTATTGAAAATAGTAAATACTATTAAATGCTATTAAATACTATTGAAAATAGTATTTATTGAGGGCTTATTTTATGCAGAGCACTGTACTAAGTGCTTGGAAGATTACAGTATCACTGAATTGGTAGACACATTTACTGCCTTATAATCAGCGTTGTTATTAAGAGATTGAGTGGCTTACCTAAGGTCACCCAGCAGTCCAGCAGTCCAGCAGTCCAGGGGTAGAGCTGGGACTAAAATCCAGGTCTCCCACTCACAGTCCTACAATCTTCTCACTGGCCCATGGTGGCCAACAATAAATATATGCCCCTAAAGATAATATCTGTTACATAAGGAGTTTTCAGAATTACAACAATCTGATTTTCTATCTCTAGCAAAGCCCATCATTCATGGGATTACTTTAAGGACCACCTGATTAGGACCAAGAAATCACGGGAATGTGTTTATTCTTATATTTTTAACAGACTTTGAGATCTGCCAAAGAGGTATGGCAGGTTACAAAATGAGTCTAATCTGTCTCATGATATTTCAGAATTAAGATTGTGATTTAAACGAAGACCAAAATTTACAAGCCATGCTCAACTTTCCAAGGAGAGTCATCCAATTTTAACCTAGGTCTTTGCAATATGGCTTTCTTTATATACTAAAATGGCCAAGTACCTGCTCAGGAAAAGTCCAGGAACTAAAGAATGAGAACTGAGAGATCAAGAGAGAATACTCATGTTATAAAAAAGGAAAATAAACTTAGTCCATTTTTATTCTTCCCACAATGATGCATTTTTTTGTGCTTGGATCATTATTTCCAGTCATGTGAAACAAAAGGCTTTTCAGAGCTGAATCAGGATAGAACTCAAATGTCGATGCACAATCCATTCACAATGAACAGGGATAGTTTCTGAGAAACTGGAGTTTCTGAATCTCACGCCATCTCTGGTTTCCCAGGAGTCAAATTTACTTCTTTGGGGCTGTCTGAGATGTTCACCCACCTATGCCTGAGCTCAGAGGAGAAAAAAGAGACAAGTACAAAGTTTTCTCCCTCGACCCAGCAAACGTTTGGTGCAGAGCTATCTTTGGAAAAAGTTTTGCCTTGAAGATGCACCTAAATGCTAAAGGTCCCAGGACCCTTCCGGATCCTAAAGTCCCTGAAGATATTCCTTTGACACTATGAGCCGAATGTGGGACCAGGACTGTGTCTTACTCAGTTTGTGTATATCCACCCCATCCCTTAGTACAGTGCCTGGTTCATAGTAAGTACTTAACAACTTTCGTTATTATTATTATCATTATCAGAGGTGGTGGTGGAACAAACCTAGGAACTTTTCTTCATCATGCTGAAAGCAAGTGGCATGGGCACTGCTATCGATTCTTTAACTTTGCCCATATTTTCTACTATAATTGAACTCTGCTGATCATTTTCTTCCCCCCGAGATTTACCCTCTTAACTACCCACTCGGTTCCTTTGTGGCCATCCTTACCAATTAGGCACATAAAGATTAATGTATGCTATTATTTAACTACCTAATGATTCATTTATCCATCTTTCCATATTCTTTTTCATCCAATTGGAAATCATTCCTTTCCGGTCACCTCCAATAGATTGCAAGATCTTTGATTGCAGGGATCAAATCTTTTACCTGTATTGTACTCCTTCAATGGTTTAGAATTCTATTCTGCACACAGTCAGCACTCAGTAAATGCCATAGATTGATTGTTTTCATGAGCCAGTTACAGAAAGCAAATGTATAACCCTAACCGTCAGCCTAAGGAATAATGGTTCATTCATTCTTAACTTCGAACTATTTCATTTCACCAGTTTGCTACAGAATTAGGCAGTTACGAAAACACTGAAGGAACTAGTAAAACAAAAATAGGAAAACACCACAGAGAGGAACTGGTAAAGTAATACGTAATATAAATCCTGTGGTGCTGGGCCATTATAGTCCTAACGGGTATAAACCCAAGTTCACTGGTGTAAGCGGGGAAAGGTTTGAAGGCCAGGGTCTAGTAGAAGATCAGGATTTATGTTAGTGCCCTTATACTTTACCTGTTCCTCTAAATAATGTTTTCTTGTTTTTGTTTTTGTTTTGTTTGCTCTTTATCTCCTTTATATCCATCTAGATTGTATGCTCTGTGGGCAGGGATCATGTCTACCTATTTCATTCATTCATTCATTCAACCATATTTATTGAGTGCTTACTGTGTGCAAAACACTGTACTAAGCGCTTGGGAAGTACAAGTTGGCAACATATAGAGAGGGTCCCTACCCAACAGTGGGCTCACAGTCTAGAAGGGGGAGACAGAGAACAAAACAAAACATATTAACAAACTAAAATAAATAGAATAAATATGTACAAGTAAAATAAATAAATAAATAAATATAGTAATAAAAACGTACAAACATATATACATGTATACAGGTGCTGAGGGGAAGGGAAGGAGGTATGGCTAGGGGGATGGAAAGGGGGAGAAGGGGGAGAGGAAGGAGGGGGCTTTGTCTTGGAAGGCCTCCTGGAGGAGGTGAGCTCTCAGTTGGGCCTTGAAGGGAAGAAGAGAGCTAGCTTGGCGGATGTTGGGAGGGAGGGCATTCCAGGCCAGGGGGATGACGTGGATCGGGGGTCGATGGCGGGACAGGTGAGAAGGAGGCACGGTGAGGAGATTAGCGGCAGAGGAGTGGAGGGTGTGGGCTGGGCTGTGGAAGGAGAGAAGGGAGGTGAGGTAAGAGGGGGCGAGGTGATGGAGAGCCTTGAAGCCGAGGGTGAGGAGTTTCTTCATGATGCATAGGTTGATTGGTAGCCACTGGAGATTTTGGTTGTACTGTACACCTCAAAGTGCTTAATACATTGCCTTGCAGACAGTAAGCACTCAATAAGTAATTATAATAATAATGGCCTTTGCTAAGCGCTTACTATGTGCCAGGCACTGGACTAAGCACTCGAGTAGATACAAGGAAAGGGGTTTGGACACAGTGCCTGTCCCTCATGGGGCTCCCAGATCCCCATTTTCCAGATGAGGTAACTGAGGCCCAGAGAAGTGAAGTGACTTGCCCAAGGGTACAAAGCAGACAACTGCTGGAGCTGGGACTAGAACCCAGGACCTTCTGAATCCGAGGCTCATGCTCTAGCCACTATACCATGCTGCTGCTTCCCATGAAAAATTGATAGGTTGAATGATAGTAAGCAGAGACACCTCCAAGGGTGTCTCTGGGACCCTTGGGTCCCGATCAGAGCCTGCATGGCAGAGTCAGACTCTCCTCAGCTGAGACCAGCCCAGCTGGCTCCCCTTGGGTCCTTCAGATCCAGCCTGGCCCTACCCAGGTCTCCTCAGCTCTCTCGGGGCCGGCTCTGCCTTGCTCTGCCGTGCTCATCCCCATCTCATAGTGTGCATCCCACACATCTTAGGGGAAGCCAATTTGCCACTGCATTCCAATTCTCTGCTGATATTTAAACCCAACCTGAAATCTAGCCTAAATTCAATCGTTCAGTTCAGTCAATCATATTTACTAAGCACTTCGTGTGTGCAGAATGCTGATTTAATTGCTTCGGAGAGTACAATATAACAATGAACAGACACATTCAAATCATAGTCCTAACTTTTGCAGAGTGACCTAATGGATAGAACACGGGCCTGGGAGCCAGCAATGTGATCCTGGGCAAGTCATTCAGCTTCTCTGTGCTTTACGTACCTCATCTGTAAAATGAAATTACACCTGTGAGCCCCATGTGGGATATGAACTTGTACAACCTGATTAGATTGTATCTAACCCAACACTAAAATACAGTGCTGGCACACAGGTCTCACTCCCTTCAGGCTCGTGTCTTCTCCTGCCTTCAAGACATCTCCATCTGGATGTCTGCCCGGGACTCCGTTCCCGAGAGGCCCGCCCGCCATCACTCCGCGTGGCCTTGCTGCTCCCGGAAGGCTCCTCTCCTCAGAGCGCCGCCATAGACGCCCGGGACTCCGACGCCCGGGACTCCGTTCCCGAGAGGCCCGCCCGCCATCACACCGCGCGGCCTTGCTGCTCCCAGAAGGATCCTCTCCTCAGAGCGCCGCCATAGACGCCCGGGACTCCGTTCCCGAGAGGCCCGCCCGCCATCACAGCGCCCCCACGGACGCCCCCCTGCTTCCACCCCCCACCACCACTTAGGAGGCCTTCCTTAAAGTGCCCCTCATCCCCTCCTTCCCGGTCCGGTCCTGACTGACTCTCCCCCCGCCCCCAGGAAAAAAGACCTTGTTAGCACCATGTTACATTAACGACAACCTCATTTGCACCTACTCAGCCCTCCCAAGCTGGTTGACTGTTCGCTCCTCTCCCCGGGTATCTCTGCTCCCTGACCCCCCTTAACTGGCCCAACCTACTCCAGCACTTAATAGTTTGTATCTGCTCTCTGTGACATCATTATCTGCCAATTCTATTATTGCCATAGCATACTGATTGTTTAACTACACCCTGTGATGCCATCGCCTACTTATATCATTGCTACTGTTTTATTGCTTCAGCATCTCAATTGTTAACCTCCCGCTGTACTGTCACTCGCCCTGCTGACCTCACCATGAACTTTCAGTTCCCTTTCTCCCAACTGCCATTCCCATTCCTCACCTTCCCCTTCCCCTCTCCCACTCAGCTTTTTCCCTCCCTCTCCCCCACCAAGACCACTCCCCCTCACCCCCTAACAAGGATTCCTCTGTACCAGCGTCAGTCCTCCGCTCCTCCCTCCCGGCCCCCTCCGTCCCCTTCTCCCAGCCCCCACCCCATCCCAGTTCTCCTTTCCCATCGCCACCCCCCTTCCCACTCTCCCCGCCCAGGCCTCTGCCAACTCATCCCAATCCAAACCCTCCCCACCCCTCGCACCCTTCCCCCTCCCACCCCACCCTCGACAGCTGCTGCCAAGTGTGGCCTCTGGAACCCCCGCTCCGTTTTAAGTAAGATCCCTTTCATCCTGGACCTTTTCCTTTCCAGTTCTCTACTCCTCCTCGCCCTAACTGAAACATGGCTGTCTTCGGACGACACAGTCTCTTCTGCTGCTCTCTGCAGTGCGGGCCTCTTCTTCCCCCACTCCCCCAGACTCACCGGAAAAGGAGGAGGTGTCGGTTTCCTTCTCGCCCCCCAATGTCGCTCTCGCACTATCCCTCCTCCCCCTTCCTTTCCTTTGCAGCCCACATTATTCGCCTCTACCACCCCCTCCAGATTCTTGTAGCCGTCATCTACCACCCTCCCGGCCCCACTTCCAACTTCTTTAACCACTTTGACCCCTTCCTCACCTTCCTTCTCTCCTTCTCCATGCCCACTCTGATCCTCGGAGACTTCAATATCCACATGGATATCCCTAACGACTCCTCTGCCGCCCGCCTTCTATCTCTCCTTGACGCTGCCAACCTCTTCCTCCACCCCACCTCACCCACTCACCAACTTGGTCATACCCTCGACCTCATCATCTCCTATCTCTGCACTATGTCCACCCTCACCAACTCTGAAATCCCTCTCTCTGATCATAATCTTCTCACCTGCCTCCTCACTCAGACTCCTTTCCCCTGTAAATCCGTATTACTCCCTCACAGAGATCTCCGCTCTCTGGACCCCACCCATCTTTCGGAGCGCCTCACACCCCACCTCGCCGCCTTCTCCTCTCTACCCAGTCTTGATAATCAGATCACTGCTCTCAACTCTACCCTTTCTACTCAGCTAGACTCACTCGCTCCCCTTTCCCTTCGCCGCTCTCGTACCACTGACCCACAGCCCTGGATCACTGCCACTGTCCGCCTCCTTCGCTCTTATGCTCGAGCTGCCGAACGCTGCTGGCGAACGTCTAAACACCATGCCAACCTCGTTCACTTCAAGTTTATCCTTTCCTGCCTTACCTCAGCCCTCTCTTCTGCCAGACGAAACTATTTCTTCTCCCTTATTGACACCCATGCCCATCACCCCCGCCAGCTCTTCCGTACATTCAACTCCCTTCTCAGGCCCCCGATTCCTCCCCCTCCTCCTTCCCTCACCCCCAGCGATCTGGCCTCCTACTTCATTAACAAAATTAAATCCATCAGGTCCGACCTCCCCAAAGTCTCTTCCCTCCCCTTCTCCAGCCCCCCGGCTCTCAACACTCTCTGCTACTCTCCCATCCTTCCCAGCAGTATCCTCAGAGGAGCTCTCCTCCCTCCTCTCAAGTGCTACTCCGGCCACCTGTGCGTCTGACCCCATTCCCTCTCATCTCATGAAACCTCTCGCTCCATCCCTTCTCCCTTCCTTAACTTCCATCTTCAACCGCTCACTCTCCACTGGTTCCTTCCCCTCTGCCTTCAAACATGCCCATGTCTCTCCCATCCTAAAAAAACCCTCTCTTGACCCCACCTCACCTTCTAGTTATCGCCCCATATCCCTCCTACCATTCCTTTCCAAACTCTTTGAACGAGTTGTCTACACGCGCTGCCTAGAATTCCTCAACAACAACTCTCTCCTCGACCCCCTCCAGTCTGGCTTCTGTCCCCTTCATTCCACGGAAACTGCCCTCTCAAAGGTCACCAATGACCACCTGCTTGCCAAATCCAACGGCTCCTACTCTGTCCTAATCCTCCTCGACCTCTCAGCTGCCTTTGACACTATGTACCACCCCCTTCTTCTCAACATGCTATCTGACCTTGGCTTCACAGACTCCATCCTCTCCTGGTTCTCCTTTTATCTCTCCGGTCGTTCTTTCTCAGTCTCTTCTGTAGGCTCCTCCTCCCCCTCCCATCCTCTTACTGTGGGGGTTCCCCAAGGTTCAGTGCTTGGTCCCCTTCTGTTCTCAATCTACACTCACTCCCTTGGTGACCTCATTCGCTCCCACTGCTTCAGCTATCATCTCTACGCTGATGACACCCAGATCTACATCTCTGCCCCTGCTCTCTCCCCCTCTCTCCAGGCTCGCATCTCCTCCTGCCTTCAGGACATCTCCATCTGGATGTCTGCCATCCATCCATCCATCCATCTGGATGTTCGAAGACTGAACTCCTTGTCTTCCCTCCCAAACTTTGCCCTCTCCCTGACTTTCCCATCTCTGTTGACGGTACTACCATCCTTCCCGTCTCACAAGCCCGCAACCTTGGTGTCATCCTCGACTCCGCTCTCTCATTCACCCCTCACATCCAAGCCGTCACCAAAACCTGCTGGTCTCACCTCCGCAACATTGCCAAGATCTGCCCTTTCCTCTCCATCCATACTGCTACCCTGCTCATTCAAGCTCTCATCCTATCCCGTCTGGACTACTGCATCAGCCTTCTCTCTGATCTCCCATCCTCGTGTCTCTCTCCACTTCAATCCATACTTCATGCTGCTGCCCGGATTATCTTTGTCCAGAAACGCTCTGGGCATATTACTCCCCTCCTCAAAAATCTCCAGTGTCTACCAATCAATCTGCGCATCAGGCAGAAACTCCTCACCCTGGGCTTCAAGGCTCTCCATCACCTCGCCCCTTCCTACCTCACCTCCCTTCTCTCCTTCTACAGCCCAGCCCTCACCCTCCACTCCTCAACCGCTAATCTCCTCACCGTACCTCGCTCTCGCCTGTCCCGCCATCGACCCCCGGCCCACGTCATCCCCCGGGCCTGGAATGCCCTCCCTCTGCCCATCCGCCAAGCTACCTCTCTTCCTCCCTTCAAGGCCCTACTGAGAGCTCACCTCCTCCAGGAGGCCTTCCCAGACTGAGCCCCTTCCTTCCTCTCCCCCTCGTCCCCCTCTCCATACCCCCCATCTTACCTCCTTCCCTTCCCCACAGCACCTGTATATATGTATATATGTTTGTACATATTTTTACTCTATTTATTTATTTATTTATTTTATTTGTACATATCTATTCTATTTATTTTATTTTGTTAGTATGTTTGGTTTTGTTCTCTGTCTCCCCCTTTTAGACTGTGAGCCCACTGTTGGGTAGGGACTGTCTCTATATGTTGCCAATTTGTACTTCCCAAGCGCTTAGTACAGTGCTCTGCACATAGTAAGCGCTCAATAAATACGATTGATGATGATGATGATGGAATGCCCTCCCTCCTCACATCTGCCAAGCTAGCTCTCTTCCTCCCTTTAAGGCCCTACTGAGAGCTCACCTCCTCCAGGAGGCCTTCCCAGACTGAGCCCCCTCCTGTCTCTCCCCCTACTCCCCCTCTCCATTCCCCCCGCCTTACCTCCTTCCCTTCCCCACAGCACCTGTTTATATGTATATATGTTTGTACGTATTTATTACTCTATTTGTTTATTTTACTTGTACATATTTATTCTATTCATTTTATTTTGTTAATATGTTTTGTTTTGTTTTCTGTCTCCCCCTTCTAGACTGTGAGCCCACTGTTGGGTGGGGACCATCTCTATATGTTGCCAACTTGTACTTCCCAAGCGCTTAGTACAGTCCTCTATACACAGTAAGCATGCAATAAATACGATTGAATGAATGAATGAATGAATGTAATAATTAATCACTAATATTAATTGAGCACTTACACTATGTGCATAGCATTTAACTAAGTGCTTGGGAGAACACCTTACAACCATGTTGGTAAACATGTTCCTTGCCTACAAGGAGTTTATAGTGTATTCGGGGAAACAGACATTAAAATACCTAAACAAATTATGGATATGTACATAAGTGCAGGGGGCTAAAGGTGGGATGAGGAGCAGCATGGTTTAGTGGGTAGAGCACAGGCCTGGGAATCAGAGGTCATGGGTTCTGACCCTACATCTGCCACTAATCTGCTGTATGACCTTGGACAAGTCACTTCACTTCTCTGGGCCTCAGTTACTTGTAAAATGGGGATTGAAACTGTGATCCCCATATGGAAGAGGGATGGTGTTCATTCATTCATTCAATCGTATTTATTAAGCACTTACTATGTGCAGAGCACTGTACTAAGTGCTTGGGAAGTACGTCAGCAACCTATAGAGACGGTCCCTACCCAACAACAGTCTCAAAGTCTAGAAGGGGGAGACAGACAACAAAACGAAACATGTAGACAGGTGTCAAAATTGTCAGAATAAATAGAATTATAGCTACATGCACATCATTAACAAAATAAATAGAATAGTAAATATGTAGAGGTGAAATAAATAGAGCAATAAATCTGTATAAATGCATATAAGTGCTGTGGGGAGGGGAAGGAGGTAGGGCAAAGAGGGGGGATGGGGAGGAGAGGAAAAAAGGGTGATAATTCTGGGAAGGCCTCCTGGAGGAGATGAGCTCTCAGTAGGACTTTGAAGGAACGAACAGAGCTAGGCTGGCAGATGTGTGGAGGAAGGGGATTCCAGGCCAGGGGAAGGACATGGGCCAGAGGTTGACGGCAGAACAGGCGAGAACAAGGCACAGTGAGGAGGTTAGCAGCAGAGGAGCAGAGGGCGTGGGCAGGGCTGTAGAAGGAGAAAAGGGAGGTGAGGTAGGAGGGGGCGAGGTGATGGAGAGCCTTGAAGCCGAGAGTGAGAAGTTTTTGCTTCATTCATAGGTTGGCAGGCAACCACTTCAGATTTTCGAGGAGCGGAGTGACATGCCCAGAGCGTTTCTGCACAAAAATAATCCAGGCAGCAGAGTGAAGTATAGACTGAAGCGGGGAGAGACAGGAGGATGGGAGATCACAGAGGAGGCCGATGCAGTAATCTAGTTGGGTTAGGATGATAGATTGAACCAGCAAGGTAGCGATTTGGATGGAGAGGAAGGGGCAGATCTTGGCGATGTTGTGGAGGTGAGACTGGCAGGTTTTGGTGACGGATTGGTTATGTGGGGTGAATGAGAGAGTGGGTCGAAGATGACACCAAGGTTGCGGGCTTGTGAGATGGGAAGGATGGTAGTGCCATTTACAGTGACAGGAAATTCAGGGAGAGGACAGGGTTTGGGAGGGAAGATAAGGAGTTCAGTCTTGGACATATTGAGTTTTAGATAGTGGGCAGACATCCAGATGGAGATGTCCTGAAGGCAGGAGGAGATACGAGCCTGGAGGGAGGGAGAGAGAGCAGGGGCGGAGATGTAGATTTGGGTGTCATCAGCGTAGAGATGATAGTTGAAGCTGTGGAAGTGAATGAGTTCACCAAGGGAGTGAGTGTAGATAGAGAACAGAAGGGGACCAAGAACTGACCCTTGAGGAACCCTTACAGTAAGGGGATGGGAGGGGGAGGAGGAGCCCGCAAAGGAGACTGAGAATGAATGGCCGGAGAGATAACAGGAGAACCAGGAAAGGACAGAGTCTGTGAAGCCACAGTTTGATAGCATGTTGAGGAGAAGGGAATGATACACAGTGTCGAAGGTAGCTGAGAGGTCGAGGAGGATTAGTATAGTGTGCTTTCTGTGTGTCATGCACTGTTCTAAGCATTGAGGAAGATATAAGCAAATTGACTTGGACACAGTCCCTGTCCGGAGTGAGTCTCACAGTCTCAATCCCCATTTTACAGATGAGGTATGTTAGAGCCGGGCCTGGGTATGTCCATTCAGACAATTATTAATAATATTCACACTTTAACAACAGATGACAAGGTCAAAGTTGATGGTGTTTGCATTGCATTGATTTGACAAAGAAAAAATTGTGTGTTGTTTTTGATAAAAACCAAATATAAGCCAATATTCAAATCTTACATTTGCTGCATTCTGAAAGTGATTATGTCCCGTGTCTGACTTGCCTTTTCTTCCGAGCTCTGACTCTCTCAGGTATTGCACAACTTCAGATTGCAAAGCACCAGTCCACCTTCAGGTTAGAAAGTCAATATCAACAGTCAATTCAGGCACTGACTTCAAAGAATCCTATGTCCTAAGTGGACCTAAGGACGCAGTTATTTCCTGCAGGTCTGATCAGAACTTGGTACATCTCTGTGTCCTCAGAAAACAGGAGGAAGCTTACTCTGCCATTTGGAGTCAAAACTCGGCTATCATGGCAAACTCAGTCTGCTTTTTGTCACCATCATTCATTCACTCATTCATTCATTCATTCAATCGTATTTATTGAGCGCTTACTGTGTGCAGAGCACTGTACTAAGCGCTTGGGAAGTACAAGTTGGCAACGTATAGAGACTGTCCCTACCCAACAGTGGGCTCACAGTCTCATCAGCTCTCTAACCATCTCCTCACAACAAATATTTTATCTTATTCAAAGTTCAGAGACCTAGTTAAGTACCAATTTTCACTCTCTCAAAGGAATAGCTAATCTCTCCTGTCAAGAACATTTGCCAAAGTATATCTACACTGGGCTTTGTTTTGGTCATGTGTTTGAGGAAACGTTTATGTCCCTCCTGAATCTGTCCCTTTTATGACTTGCTAACTAGACCTTAATTTGTCTGGGAGGAGAACTGAAGAATTGAATGCCAAAACCTCTCCCTTTGTGGACGCAGCAACCTGAGAGGAGGCGGGGCCTAGGGTTCAGGTGGAGATGGGTGGGGATGATAGACTCCTACAGGCAGAATTCATGCCCAGAAGTACCTGCAGAAGGGAAGATCTTCTAGACTGGAAGTTCGTGTCTTCCAACCCTCTTGTATTGTACTCTCCCAAGAGCTTAGTACAGTGCTCTGCAAAGAGTAAGCACTCAATAGATATCATTGATTGACTCAAAATAACAAACTTAGTCATTTGGAAAATTCTGTTAAAAAGGCAGTTATTATGAAAGTGGGTATTTGAATGTTTTTAACATCTTGCTTTAATTAGCTCAGGACACTGATTCTCGGTACTTTTTGAGAGGCATTCATTCATTCAATAGTATTTATTGAGACTTTAGAGTGTGCAGAACACTGTACTAAGCGCTCGGGAAGTACAAGTCGGCAACATATAGAGACGGTTCCTACCCAACAATGGGCTCACAGACAACAAAACAAAACATGTAGACAGGTGTCAAAATCATCAGAACAAATGGAATTAAAGATATATGCACATCATTAACAAAATAAATAGAATAGTAAATATGTACAAGTAAAATAAATAGAGTAATGAATCTGTACAAACATATACAAGTGCTGTGGGGAGGGGTAGGAGGTAGCGCGGGGGGATGGGGAGGAGGAGAGAGAAAAGGGGGAAGGCCTCCTGGAGGTCTTTGAAGGGAGGAAGAGAGCTAGTTTGGTGGATAATAATAATAATAATAAGGATAGCATTTATTGAGCGCTTACAATGTGCAAAGCACTGTTCTAAGCGGCGGATATGTGGAGGGAGGGCATTCCAGGCCAGGGGAAGGACGTGGGCAGGGGGTCGACGGCAGGGTAGGTGAGAACAAGACACAGTGAGGAGCTTAGCGGCAGAGGAGCAGAGGGTGTAGGCTGGGCTGTAGAAAGAGACAAAGGAGGTGAGGTAGGAGGAGGCGAGGTGATGGAGACCCTTGAAGCTGAGAGTGAGGAGTGTTTGCTTGATTCTCAGGTTGACAGGCAGCCACTGGAGATTTTTGAGGAGGGGAGTAAAAAGCCCAGAGCGTTTCTGCACAAAGATGATCCGAGCAGCAGAGTGAAATATAGACAGAAGTGGGGAGAGACAGGAGGATGGTAGATCAGAGAGGAGGCTGATGCAGTAATCCAGACGGGCTAGGATGAGAGACTGAACCAGCAAGGTAGCGGTTTGGATGGAGAGGAAAGGGCGGATCTTGGCGATGTTGTGGAGGTGAGACCGGCAGGTTTTGGTGACAGATTGGATGTAAGTGGTGAACAAGAGAGCAGAGTCGAGGATGACACCAAGGTTGCGGGCTTGTGAGACGGGAAGGTTGGTAGTGCCGTCTACAGTGATGGGAAAGTCAGGCAGAGGGCAATGTTTGGGAGGGAAAATAGGGAGTTCAGTCTTAGCAGAGATGGGTCACCGCTATCTCCATTTTACAAGTAACTTGAACAAGGGTTCTGACACTAATCCCATGAAACAAAAGTTCACGTTTCCTCCTTCTGGTAAAATGATCCTTCTTTCTGTTCTCTTTCATATTCAAGAAAATCTAACTATATGTATACAGTTTTTTTTCATACTCAAAGACCATTATGATTACGAGCTGCTGGAAGTAAGAGAGGAATTTCTCCAGCCATTTTTCCAGTGTGTAACTCCACTGTCTAGAGAAATACGCAACAGAATCACAATTGGGATGGTGGAATCCTGACGGCTTTACAGCTGATGACTTAGCCTCTGATGGGATATGGCTGGGATCAATATTCAAGTGACAGTGATAGCCAAGTAAACACAAAGGACAGAAATTGCTAAGAATTTTCTCGTGTCCATGCATAAGGAGAGTGCAGGAGAAAGTCATTCAATAATTCATTCATTTATACTTATTGAGCACTTACTGTGTGCAGAGCAACATACTAAGCACTTGGGAGAAACACAATATAACAATGTCTCCCATATGTACTTACACGGTCTGCACAATAAAGGAGCTAAACTACAAATAACTGATCCACAAGCTTCCTTGGAGGATTTGGCCAAATAGCAGGGACATTGCTCCTTCATGGAATGTACCAAATAGCAGTGACTAGGATATAATTCATTAATTGTGTTTTTGTCAATCACTTGCTAGCTAGAGCTTAAGTTACTTACCTTACTAGCAAGTATAGCTAGGAAGTCACTGACTTAATATATGCTAAGCACTGTTCTAAGTGCTGAGGTATATACAAGTTAATCAGGATAACTTTGTTTTTATCCATTTTTCTCCAAGAAGAGATGCTGATGGAAGAGCTCAAGGGAACAGATGTGGCTTTACGGTAACAAGTCGGCAACATATAGAGACGGTCCCTACCCAACAACGGGATCACAATCTCTAGTGTTAGAAATCCTTTCTTCCAATCCTGAAAAGCTTTCAGAAAATTATTTTCGCTTCTAGGGAGAACTCCATTAACATCCAAGAGTCTGATGAAGACCATATCTCTAATGGCACCAAATCTTCTTTCTGACAAAGGTTTGCAAAAAAAAAAAATGACTAAAGTGTATTTTACTTGAAACAAACATGCATGTCTCCATTTGGGGGATTTGAACTGATCTTGGGAGATTTCACTTCTATTTCCTTGAAGAGCACTTTATAGAAAATATTCACTAGGAGGTGAACGCCATGATATGAATGACCTCAATCCATTATGAACAACAACAACAACAACAACAACAACAACAACAGAGTTTCATCATTCTCGCAGTGCTATTTCTCCACCGGCTGAATTCACTGAGGAGTTTCTCAGTGCCCAGGAAATTTGCTACCTTCTATACCATCCTGTTATGGTGTGTAACATCTGCAGAGATTCTTCAAGGATGAAAGAATTCATAAGCCAGGCAGATGTGAAATAAGCAACAAGTTATTTGGATAGGGATATGTGCCCGATTTCGGCCTGTTACCTCCTTACAGGAGTTCTGATTGGGCAAAATATTCCATATTTCCTAAGTAGGCATTTGAAAGTGCACTAAACTGGCCCCGATTAAGCAACAGCAGCTGAACTTTCACTACTTCATTCAATTTTATTTAATGAGCGCTTACCGTGTGCAAAGCACTGTACTAAGCACATAGGAGGGTACGATACAACAACTGACACATTTCCTAACCATAACAAGTTCACAGTCCAAAGGGAACCCAAGGAATAGCTTTGATATCTCCATAGCAGTGAAGTCAAGTATTTCTTCAATCAATTAATTAATAGCATTTATTGAGTGTCTGCTGTATACAGAGTAGTCAATAAATCATATTTATTGAGAATTTACTTTGGACAGCACACTGCGCTAAGCACCTAGGCGAGTACAATACAGTTGGTTGACATGATCCCTGACCTCAAGGAGCTTGCAATAGAGTCGGGGAGATAAACATTAAAATGAATTACAGATAAAGGAAGCAACTGAGGTTAAGGATATATATATATACATAAGTGTCATGGATGTGTGAGTACAAAGCACTGTACTAAGCACTTGGGATAGTAAAATAATTATAAGAATGATCCTTACTAGGGTGCCAAGCACCGTACTAAAAACTGGAGTAGATGCAATCAATAAATCCACCAATCAGTAGTATTTATGGAGTGCCAACTGTGTACAGAACACTTTACTAAGTGACTGGGAGAGTACAACACACTAATATAACAGGCACGTTTCCTGCTAATACTGAGCTTACAGTCTAGAGGGGGAGACAGACATTAATATGAATAAATAAATTACAGATATGTATATAAGTGCTGTGGGGTTGGGTTGGGGGATGAATGAGGGGACCAAGTCAAGAGGGAAATGACAGTTTAGTCAGGGAAGGCCTCTTCAAGGAGATGTGCTTTCAATAAGGCTTTGAAAGAGGGGAGAGTAAATGCCTGTTGGATAGGAAGAGGGAGGGCATTCCAGGCCAGAGGTAGGACATTATGATGATCATGATGGTATTTGTTAAGCACTTACTATGTGCCAAGCAGTGTTCTAAGTGCTCTAAGGTAATCAAGTTGTCCCACGTGGAGCTCACAGTCCTAATCCCAATTTTACAGATGACGTAACTGAGGCACAGAGAGGTTAAGTGGCTTTCCATGGCGAGGACATGGGTGAGGGGTTAGCAGTGAGATAGATGAGATCGAGGTAGAAAGAGAAGTTAGACGTTAGAGGAACGAAGTGTGTGGGATGTGTTGTACTAGGAGAGTAGCAAGGGGAGGTAGGAAGGGTCAAGGTGATCGTGTACTCTAAAGCCAATGGTAAGGAGTTTCTGCTTTACATTACCACAATTTAAGCAGATCTGACACAGTTCCAGTCCCATATGGGGCTCCCGGTCTAAGAGAGAAAAAGGACAGGGATCTTATTCCCATTTTTACAGATGAGGAAACCGAAGCACAGAGAAGTTAAGTGGGAGGCAACGTGGCCTAGAGGATAGAGCATGGGCTTGGGAGTCAGATGAACTGGCTTCTAATCCTGGCTCTGCCGCTTGTCTGCTGTGTAACCTTGAATAAGTCATTGAACTTCTCTGTATCTCAGTTACCCCATCTGTAAAATGGGATCAAATCCTACCCCCTCCCACTTAGACTATGAGCCCTATGTGGGATATGGACAGAGTCCAGTGCTCAATATGGTGCCCAGAGCTTAGTACAGTGTCCAGCACCTAGTACAGTACCTGACACATAGTAAGAACTTAACAAATACAATAATTATTGTAATTTTGTATCCCCCAGTGCTTAGTACAGTGCCTGACTCATAGTAAGTGCTTATTAAGTACCACAAAAAATAGTGACTTGCCCAAGGTAACACAGTAAGTGGAAGAGAGGTTTAAACTTCTTGTCCCTTGACTCCCAGACCAATACTCTTTCCTCTAGGTCATGCGTGCTGCTTCTCATATAAAATGAAAATACATGATCCCTGCCCTCAATGAGCTTACAATTTAAATTACAGATGAGACCAAGTAATAGAGTATATAAGATTTGAGATACTGTCCAAGGTAATATCTCACATAGAAAAATAAGTGATAATAATAACGATGATGGCATTTATTAAGGGCTTACTATTTGCAAAGCACTGTTCTAAGCGCTGTGGAGGTTACAAGGTGATCAGGTTGTCCCACGGGGAGCTCACAGTCTTAATCCCCATTTTACAGATGAGGAAACTGAGGCCCAGAGAAGTTAAGTGACTTGCCCAAAGTCACACAGCTGACAATTGGTGGAGCTGGGATTTGAACCCATGACCGCTGAATCCAAAGCCCATGCTTGTTCCACTGAGCCACGCACACGGTATCCCTTGCTCTGACAGGGCTTTAGAAGGTCATCATTAAGCCTCTTGAAGGAATTTTAATTCTCCAGAAGATGGACATCAAACCATCTGGACAATTTAACTAACATTTTTGGTAACTTATGAGATTGTTAAACTAAATTTGGATTGGATTTGGAGAAGTAACATGGCCTATTCGAAAGACCACAGGTCTGGGAATCAGAAGACATGAGTTCTAATCCTGACTCTACCGTTTTTTTGATGTGTGACCTTGGGCAAGTTGCTTAACTTCATGGTGCCTCAGTTTCCTTAACTGTAAAATGGGAAATAAATACATGCTCTTCCTCCTACTTGGACTGTGAGCCCTTTGTGGGACAGAAACTGTCCAACCAAATTATCTTGTGTCTACTTCAGGGCTCAGTACAGCACTTAGCACATAGTAAGCACTTAAATACCACAATTTTCATTGTTTTCATTATTCCTCTAATTATTGTTATCGTGTTTAGTGATGGTCAGATAAGCATTCTACATTATGTATAGCAACAATAATCTGAATGGGTTTCAGGTTTCACTGTCAAAGAGTATAATTGCCATCAAGAGCTATGCTTGTGTTGGAGTATATTCAAGATGGGTTTAGCTTCATCTGAACGTGGGTGGCTATTTTGGTGATTAAAAAACTGATGCAGGGCCCACCTGTGCAGGCATGGGGCATTCTTAATTATTTTCCCCAGTCCAGGTCGTCCCTAAGGTTTTGCTTTTTCTTTCTTCATCACAGAATGCTGGCTCTGCTGCTTCAAGTCTATCCAAATACCAATAAAGGTCTCTTTTCTCCTTCACCCATAAAGTCATTACTATGTTACCCTGGACACATTGATTTCACTTACTGAGTATATAATCCTGAGTGTTCTCTCATTTACCAAAGCTGTTTTCCCTTCTATTCTTCCCTTAAGAGGATTCCAATTACCATTAGAATGCACTAAAAGCAGTTTTCTGATTAATGTGTATAATGAAAAAGACTTAAACATGTACAGAAAATGACATTCATTGTTCCGACAATTCAAAATACATTAAAACCTTCAAGTATGGTTCTTTTAGAAGAGATTATGCCAGCGATTTCCCTTAAAGCATCTGACGAACCCACTGGTTTCTTCCTTCTCCCACTGAAAAAAACAACGTAATTCCTGGAAAGTGATTCACTTCTCTCCCGAAGTCATTATTTGGCCCCATATCTTCCTCACGACATTTTCCACCTCCGCATTTCTCACAATGTAGATCTAGGGGTTTAACATGGGAGTACTGAAAGCATAGAATATGGCCACTGTTTTATCCATGGGGAAGGTGGAGGCAGGCCTCATGTAGGTGAAGATACAGGGAACAGAGAACAGCATGAAAACCTTGACGTGAGAGCCACAGGTGGAGAGGGTTTTGCACCTTCCCTCTGAACTATAACATTTTAGGGAGTTCACGATGACCACGTAGGAGACGACCAACATGAGGAAACAGACAGTGCAGATCAGTCCACCGTTGGTAGCCACCGACAGGCCCAAGATGTAGGTGTTTGTGCAGGAGAGTTCCACCAAAGGGTACTTGTTACAGAAAAAAGGATCAATGACATTGGGATCACAGAAGGGCAGCCGGAATAGGATGAGAATCTGAATTAGTGAATGAAAGAAGCCCAATACCCAGGCTACCCCCACCAGGAGGACACACACCTGCCAGTTCATGACGATAAAATAGTGTGAGGGTTTTCATATGGCCACGTAACAATCAAAGGCCAACACAATGGGAAGGAAGACATCTGTCATTCATTCATTCAATCATATTTATTGAGCGCTTACTGTGTGCAGACCACTGTACTAAGTATTTGGGAAGTACAAGTCGGCAACATATAGAGACTGTCCCTACCCAACAATGGGCTTACAGTCTAATCCCTCCAAAGAAGTGTGACAGAAAGAGCTGGACCGTATGGCCATCAAAGGATATGACATTTAGCTGGCAGGCTGTCTACAATCATTTTGGGAGTCGTGAAAGAGGAGTAGAAGTCATCTATGGAAGATACGTACCAGAGGAAGTCGTACATGGAGCTGAGATTCTGGCTGGCCTTGTTGGCTACAACCACAAGCAGGTTTCCCAAAAGAGTTACCAGGTAAATGATTAGAAACAAAAAAAAAAAAATAAAAGTTTCTTCAACTCTGGATTCCGGGGAAGTCCCAAGAGAATGAATTCAGTCACATCGTTCCTTTTTTCCATCAATTCGGTGTTGGTGATGAAAAGACCGGTGAGCATGCACAACGGAGAACTGGTTTACCTGAATAGATAAAGATAATTGAATTTCTTTAGCACCATTTTTTCCATGGAACCCAAGGTACTTAATTTATGTAACCTAATATTTCATTCATTCGTGATGGTCAGATAAGTGACCTTGGTCCCACCTGACAGAAAGAAAAATCAAGCCATGTGACAATCAATCAATGGTATTTACTGAGTGTTTACTCTCTGCAAAGTGCTGCAGTAACTGCTTCGACATGCCGAATCCAGTATAATTTCCACTTAGTTCAGAGCTTGTCAACCAGCATGGCTAGTATCACTAGTATCACTTGGATTTTCACCCTTTATTCAAACCTCCCTTAGCTCCACAGAATTTATGTACCTACCTGTAATTTATTCATTTATAATTAATGTTTGTCTCCCCCTCTTGATGGTAAGCTCAATGTGAGCAGGAAACATGTCTACCGAATCTGTTGTATTTTCCTAAGTACAGTACAGTGCTTGAGGAGCAGCGGGGCCTAGTGGAAAGAGCACAGGCTTGGGAGTCAGAGGTCGTGGGTTCTATTCCCGGCTCCACCACCTGTCAGCTGTGTGACCTTGGGCAAATCAATTAAGTCCTCTGTGTCTCAGTTCCCCCACCTGTAAAATGGGGATGAAGACTTTGAGCCTCCTGTGGGACAACCTAATTACCTTGTATCTAGCCCAGCGTTTAGAACAGTGCTTGGCACATAGTACGCACATAACAACTACCATCATCATCATCATCATGAGGCTCTGCACACCTTAAGTGCTCAGTAAATGTGATTGATTGACTAATGGATTTCACAGTACACTTTAGCTCCCAACAAAAGCCATTTTGCTTTACTTAGGTGGATCATAATAATAATAATAATAATAATAATAATAACAATGGCATTTGTTAAGCACTTAAAAATGTGCCAAGCACTGTTCTAAGTGCTGGAGTAGATACAAGGTAATCAGGATGTCCCCCGTGGGGCTCACAGTCTTCATCCCCATTTTACAAATGGGGTAACTGAGGCAGAGAGAAGTGAAGTGACTTGCTTAAAGCTGCACAGCTGACAGGTAGCAGAGCCAGGATTAGAACCCACGACCTCTGACTCCCAAGCCCGTGCTCTTTCCACTAAGCCATGAATCAGCTTGCTAAATTGTTTGCTTTAGAAAAGTGTTGTCTCTTTTTAGTAGATAAGATGTACGTACTGTCAGGTTAAGTTTACTCCCTCCTCTCACTGTGAATGCCTCCAGTGGTACAGGTTAAGACAACTAAACGTTCCTCTTTCAGACAATCCTTTTTCTGTGATTCCACCCCAGAGATACTTCCTTATAGATAAGGGGTTCTATTCGTGAGAGGAAGCAAATGGTCACAAAGATTCCTGATAATGTTCATAATCCATGAAACTACAATCTCTCTACTTTGTAATTCTGAAAATAAGGGGGTTAATTATTGAATTACCTGTGCTTCTGACCCCATTCCCTCTCATCTCATGAAATCTCTCTCTCCATCCCTTCTCCCCTCCTTAATCTCCATCTTCAACCGCTCACTCTCCACTGGTTCCTTCCCCTCTGACTTCAAACATGCCCATGTCTCTCCCATCCTAAAAAATCCCTCTCGACCCCACCTCACCTTCTAGTTATCGCCCCATATCCCTCCTACCATTCCTTTCCAAACTCCTTGAACGAGTTGTCTACACGCGCTGCCTAGAATTCCTCAACACCTACTCTCTCCTCGACCCCATCCAGTCTGGCTTCCGTCCCCTACATTCCACGGAAACTGCCCTCTCAAAGGTCACCAATGACCTCCTGCTTGCCAAGTCCAACGGCTCATACTCTATCCTAATCCTCCTCGACCTCTCAGCTGCCTTCGACACTGTGGACCACCCCCTTCTCCTCAGCACGCTATCCGATCTTGGCTTCACAGACTCCGTCCTCTCCTGGTTCTCTTCTTATCTCTCTGGTCGTTCATTCTCAGTCTCTTCTGCAGGCTCCTCCTCCCCCTCCCATCCCCTTACTGTGGGGGTTCCCCAAGCTTCAGTGCTTGGTCCCCTTCTGTTCTCGATCTACACTCACTCCCTTGGTGACCTCATTCGCTCCCACAGCTTCAACTATGATCTCTACGCTGATGACACCCAGATCTACATCTTTGCCCCTGCTCTCTCCCCCTCTCTCCAGGCTCGCATCTCCTCCTGCCTTCAGGACATCTCCATCTGGATGTCTGCCCGCCACCTGAAACTCAACATGTCCAAGACTGAACTCCTTGTCTTCCCTCCCAAACCCTGCCCTCTTCCTGACTTTCCCATATCTGTTGATGGCACTACCATCCTTCCCATCTCACAAGCCCGGAACCTTGATGTCATCCTCGACTCCGCTCTCTCATTCACCCCTCACATCCAAGCTGTCACCAAAACCTGCCGGTCTCAGCTCCACAGCATTGCCAAGATCCTCTCCATCCATACCACTACCCTGCTCGTTCAATCTCTCATCCTATTCCGTCTGGACTACTGCATCAGCCTTCTCTCTGATCTCCCGTCCTCGTGTCTCTCCCCACTTCAATCTAAACTTCATGCTGCTGCCCGAATTGTCTTTGTCCAGAAACGCTCTGGGCATGTTACTCCCCTCCGCAAAAATCTCCAGTGGCTACCAATCAATCTGAGCATAAGGCAGAAACTCCTCACCCTGGGCTTCAAGCCTCTCCATTCCCTCGCCCCCTCCTACCTCACCTCCCTTCTCTCCTTCTACAGCCCACCCCACCCCCTCCGCTCCTCTGCCGCTAATCCCCTCACCGTGCCTCGTTCTCGCCTGTCCTGCCGTCGACCCCCGGCCCACGTCATCCCCCAGGCCTGGAATGCCCTCCCTCTGACCATCCGCCAAGCTAGCTCTCTTCCTCCCTTCAAGGCCCTACTGAGAGCTCACCTCCTCCAGGAGGCCTTCCCAGACTTAGCCCCTTCCTTCCTCTCCCTCTCGTACCCCTCTCCATCCCCCTCATCTTACCTCCTTCCCTTCCCCACGGCACCTGTATATATGTATATTTGTTTGTACATATTTATTACTCTATTTATTTATTTATTTTACTTGTACATATATATTCTATTCATTTTATTTTGTTAGTCTGTTTGGTTTTGTTCTCTATCTCCCCCTTTTAGACTGTGAGCCCACTGTTGGGTAGGGACTGTCTCTATATGTTGCCAATTTGTACTTCCCAAGCGCTTAGTACAGTGCTCTGCACACAGTAAGCGCTCAATAAATACGATTGATTGATTGATTGATTGATTGATTGATTGAAGTAAGGATACTGGATGCTCCGTCTTGTTCTATTATCAATCAATGAATCAGTGATATTTGTTGGGTGCGTGGAGTGCTATATTCAATGCTTGGGAGAGAACAATACAATAGAGTTTTTAAGCTCGTTGTGATCAGGGTATGTGTCTCTTATATTGCTATAGTGTATTCTCCCAAAGTGCTTTGTATAGTACTCTGCATATAGTAAATGCTCAATAAATATGATTAACTGACTAGATTAGGTAGGCCTGATACCTGTCCACAAGAAGCTTACAGACTGGAGGGGGAGGCAGACATTAAAATAAATGGTAGATGGATATGCACATAAGTGCTCTGGGGCTTGGGTGAATGTCAAAGTGTTTAAAGTGTAGAGACCCAAGTGCAGGTAATGCAGAAGAGAGGGAAAATTAGAGAAGTGAGTTCATAGTAAAAGCCTCATGGAGGAGACCGGATTTTAGAAGGCTTTGAAGATGGGGAGAGTAGTCCTCTCAGAAACAAGAATGGTTACAACAAGAAACATACCTGGGACTTTACTCCTCTCCTTCCAGGCATAGGTTTCTATTAAATCCCCTCTTTGGCTTCTGCTTGCCAGAAGAAAAAATATGGAAATGTGTAGGACTCATCCTTTAAAGCATTGCCCTTGACGCTCCCCACTTCCTGCTCTCCCTCTTTAACAAATAATTATCAAGTCCTTAGATTCCTGGTATCCTGTATCCTGCAAACTTTCTCTCAAATTTTCAATGCCCACCCACTCTTTACATCAATCAATCAATCAATGTATTCAATGTCTACTGTCCTGGTTCTCCTGGTTCTCTTATCTCTCTGGCTGCTCAGTCTCAGTCTGTTTCCCAGGCTCCTTCTCTGTCTCACATCCCCTAACTGTGGGGAGTCCCTCAAGGTTCTGTTCTAGGTCCCCTTCTATTCTCCATCTACACCCATTCCCACTCATTCGCTCACATGGCTCCAACTACCTACCATCTCTACGATAATGATTCCTAAATCTATACATCAAACCCAGATCTCTCTCCTCTGCAGTCTCATATTTCCTCCTGCCTTCAAGACATCTCTATTTAGATGTAACACCGACACCTCAAACGTAACATGTCCTAAACAGCACTCTCTTATCTTCCCACCCAAACCCTGTCCTGCCCATGACTTTCCCATCACTGCACACAGCACCACCATCATTCCTGTCTCACAAGCTCATACCCGTGGTGTTATCCCAGACTCAACTCTCTCATTCAAGTCACATATTCAATGTCACTAAATCCTCTAAATCCAATCTTTACAACATCGCTAAAATATGCCTTTTTCTCTCCATCCAAACTGCTACCATGTTACTCCAAGCACTATCCTATCCCATCTTGATCACTGTATTCATCTCCTTGCTAACCTCCCTGCCTCCTATCTCTCTCCTCTCTAATCCATACTTCATTCTGCTGCCCAGATTACTGTTCTGCAAAATCATTTAGTCTATGATTTCCCACTCCTTACCATCATCTTTAAAACACTTAATCACCTTGCCCCCTCCTATCTTACCTTCCTCCTCCCTACTATAACCCAGCCCAGACACTTCACTCCTCTAATGCCAACCTACTCACTGTACCTTGATCTCATCTATCTCATTGCCGACCTATTGTCCATATTCTGCCTCTGTCCTGGATGCCCCCCCTCTTCATATCCAACAGACAATCACTTTCTCCACCTTCAAAGCCTCGTTGAAGGCACATCTTCAAGAGGATTTTCCTGAATAAGCCCTGATTTCCTCCTCTAACACTTCCTTCTGTGTCACCTTTGCATTTGGATTTGCATCACTCCCTCAGCCTCACAGCACTTATGTACATACCCATAATTTATTTATTTATATTGTCTGTTTCTCTAGCCTGTAAGCTTATTGTGGGTAGGGAATGTATCTGTTAACTCTGTCATATTGTACTCTTCCAGGCCCTTAGTACAGTGCTCTGCACAAAGCAAACCCTTAATAAATGTGGTTGATTGATTGATTGGTTACTGTATGCAGAGCATTGCACTGAGTGCTTGGGAAATTACAAATATGGGCAATATTTCTGAAGGGCCACATATAAATGCAGTGAAAAAGGCATTTTGACCAACTGTTTACATCTATTTCCAATAGAAACACATAACTGTTCCCTGTATTCTTAACTGGTTTTGGGTTTGGGGCAAATTAGGTCAATTCTTAATTTTATTCACAGTTTTGTGGAGCTTATTGGTGCACTAAGTATGTGGTTTTCCAATTAGCTGCCTTGATATAAGCACATGAAAGAGAAATGGACATTCATATGGATTTTACAGTCTCCAGCCATGATCATCATCAGAGAGAATGCTGGATATTAGTGGATAATTTCCCGTGATTTTTGTAGTATTGTCCCCCAATCTCAATAGCTCATTTGATAAACTACTTTAGCTCGTAGCTCGCAAGATAGTCCCTCTCAGAGACACACTCATGGATTGACAATTGTATCAGTCACTCTCCTCTTTTATCCATATCTCCTCTTCTATCCATATTCTATCCATATTTCACTCTGAGCCCAGCATCATTTTTTATTGCATTTGTTTAGTGCTTACGATGTGCCAGGCAGTATACTATGTGCTGGGGTAGAAACATGCTAATAAAGATGGGTATAGTTTGTGGCGAGGCCACAATGGGCTCGCAAACTTAACCCCAAAATTACAGATGAGGTAACTGAGGCACAAAGAAGAGTAGTGATTTGACCAAGGTGACGCAGCAAGCTAAGGGCAGGGCAGGGGTTAGAACGCAGGTCCTTCTGACGCCCAGACCCATTCCCTATCCATCAGGCTACACTGGTTCTCTAAAATGTTGATCTTTCTAATATATTGTTCTGCCACATCTCTCCACTCCTCAAAAACCTCCAATAGCTCTCCAGTCCTCTCCGCATCAAGTAGGAACTCCTAATCACTGGCTTTAAAACACTCAATAAACTGTCCTTCCTACTTATTCATTCACTTTTCTAACTTCACCCACCTAGGACTCTTTGCTCCTTCCAGACGACGATTCATTCTTGTCTCTTGTGCTAGGGATCGCTTTCTCATGTTTTTCTCTCAGCCTGGAACTCCCTCCCTTTGCAAATTCTACAGAACCCCATCCCCCACTTCCTCAAACTCACCAATTTCAAAGTGCTGCTGAAATCACATCTCCGACAAAGAAATCTACTCTAATTAATGATTTCTTCTATTCAGGCTATATTTCCTTCAGTTGACGTCTCAGCACTTTAATGCCATCTGAGTACCTAACAAACTCAAGCTTCTATAACACTTATGTCCATATCTTATATAATCAATTATTCAAGTATTAATTCATGTACACCTCCCCCTTTCCTCTTTCCTCCTCTCTCTACATTATTTCAATATCTGTTTCCCCTGCTAAAATGCAAGCTCCTTAAGAACAAGGAACATGTCTACTAATTCGATTGTACTCTCCCAAGTGCTTAATACAGTGCTCTGCACACAATAGGTGCCCAGTAAATTGATCAATTTACAGTATCCTGATTTCTCCCATATGAAAACAAAGTGTGATTTTTTTACTTGGGAGGAGTGATCAAAACCTATCCAAACACACACTTTCTGTGCCTTTGTAGATGTGGATTTCTTCCTTTGTTCCCTGTTCACCCAACTCCAGTAATGGCTTGCTCCAATTACAGTGTCCTTGAGGTAGAACAGGCACAAGCCTAAAATAGTTACGTGAAAGGAACTGGTGGTCACTCCATTCCAGCCACAACCATGTTTCCCAGCTTTGTTTCCTTACCCCCGCCAAAGTTACAAAATCCTAGAAACTAGAAAAGTATCATGTCTGAGATTCCATAAGAACCCACATAGCTTCTGGATAAACCTAAAATAAGCCTGGGATCTCTTTTCCTGGAGTAAAGTCCGGATTTAGAGCAGCACAGAATTTTAGTCCAATTTCCTTTCATTGCCAATCTTTCTCTGCAATATTAGCTCAAGATCCTCCTCTCAGAACATCTAGATCCTTTATGAAGGAGCACTTCTAAGTGCTCTAAAAACTTGGCGAATTTTCCAAGCAATCAGCAAGAATATATTTTGGTGGGACTGTGACAAACATCTCTACCTGACTCGATTTGTGCATCCTTGCTCTAGGTCTGCCCTGAAGCAGATTCATTAGGTAGACTGTTTCTCCTCTCACATTTAAACTGGATTCTACAGATATTCAGGAACCTCATAACGTTCTGTCTAATCAGCCTCATGGGAATATGACCAGTCTCCCTTTGCAGAAGTTTTGCCAAAGATGATGCCAAACTGAATTTTGCTTTAAAAAAATGAGTATAGATGCAGGGAAGGAAAAACAAATTTTCACTGGATTTTGATCCCCAAAGAGAAATCATTTTCGTTTCTCTTATGACCACCATCAAATTGCCAGTCACCAGAACCTTGCAACCAAATGTCCCCTGCTGATTTGGAGAAGATAGCTGAGAAAATTTTTCAGATAATTTTGGAGGGTAATTTTCCAGCTCATTTGTCTGTGTATTTCAAGCAAAAGAGATTGCTTACTTGCTTGCCTGACTTTTGAATCTGTGATTTCACACATTTGTCAAGTGGAAAACAGCAACAGTGGGCACTTTAGGTTGATAACGTCGTTAATAGACAAAATCAATCAATGATATTTATGAGCACTTCCTCTGCACAGAGCACTGTGCTAAGTGCTCGGTAAAGTAAAATATATCAGAGTTGGTAGACACATTCACTGCCCACAACAAGCTTACAAACTAGAGGACAAAATAATTGAATATGACAAACAGAATGCTCCCTTAGGAAAATAGCCAGTGTTACATCTTGGCAACAGGATGCTCTGCACACACTAAGCGCTCAATAAATACGATTTAATGAATGAACAAACAGGAAACAAAATTATCAGTTCAGAAAACAAAAACAAAGATGAAGAGAGAACAGATCCTACTAAAACTAATCCATTCTAGGTTTATTTAATAATAATAATAATAATAATAATAATAATGAAGGCATTTGTTAAGCGCTTACTATGTGTAAAGCACTGTTCTAAGCGCTGGGGGGATACAGCGTGATCAGGTTGTCCCACGTGGGGCTCACAGTCAATCCCCATTTTACAGATGAGGTAACTGAGGCACAGAGAAGTGAAGTGACTTGCACAAGGTCACACAGCAGAAATACGGTCACGCAGCAGAAATTATTTAACATTTGATCTTATTATGTATGGTAAGTACACTTGGTTTTACAGAATTGCTCTCATTTTAACAGATTTCTCCTTAAATTCAGGCAAAGGTTGGGCTTGCACTCCAACCTTGCCTTCCTGCTTGCGTGATTGTCAAGAGTCTTGCCTTCCTGCTTGCGTGATTGTCAAGAGACTTTCTGATGGACAGTTTTGTCCAGATTCACAATTCCTATCCTGGATGTTCCCTGTTCCATTCCCAAACCTACCCAACCCTTGCCCCCCAACGGCCACGTTTTGTGGGGAAGGAATATTTTACACCCATAGAGAACCTTTCTTCAAGGGTCTTTCATAGATTTAGCCAAACCTAATGCATTAATTCTGACAGAATGCATGCATGAAAATATTATCCACAAATGCCAGCTTATCTACACTGCAGGTCTATATAGATAACATCAACTTAATAATGGGAATCATTCAGCAGTAGAGATGGTGTCCATTCCAGTGGCCTTTCAAAACACACAAGGCTCCAGCTTTCTTGGCATCTCTCTGAAGACTTCATTCTCCTATTTCCAATGCCAACCTTCTCACTGTACCTCGTTCTCGTCTATCTTGCCATCGACCTCTCACCCACATCTCGCCTGTAGTATGGAATGTCCTTCCTCTTCATATCACTCTGCTCTTCATAGCAGCGTGGCTCAGTGAAAAGAGCATGGACTTTGGAGTCAGAAGTTATGTGTTCAAATCCCGGCTTCCCTAATTGTCAGCTGTGTGACTTTGGGCAAGTCACTTAACTTCTCTTGGTCTCAGTTACCTCATCTGTAAAATGGGGATTAAGACTGTGAGCCCCTGTGGGATAACCTGATTACCTTGTAACCTCCCCGGAGCTTAGAACAGTGCTTTGCATACAGTAAGCACTTAATAAATGTCATTATTACCATTATTATTATTATATCTAAAAGGAAAGTACTCTCTCCCTTTTAGTCATTGAAAGTGCATCTCTTCCAAAAGGCCTTCCATGACTAAGCCCTCCTTTCCTCTTCCACTCCATTTTGCATAGCCTTGACTTGCTCTCTTTATTCATCCTCCTTCCCAGCCCCACAGAACTTACATAAACATCTGTAATTTAATTTATATTAATGTCTGTCTTCCCGTCTAGATTGTATGATTAGAGAAGCAGCGTGGCTCAGTGGAAAGAGCACGCGCTTTGGAGTCAGAGGTCATGGGTTCAAATGCCGGCTCCACCACTTGTCAGCTGTGTGACTTTTTGAAGTCACTTCACTTCTCTGTGCTTCAGTGACCTCATCTGTAAAATGGGGTTTAAGACTGTGAGCCCCACGTGGGACAGCCTGATCACCTTGTAACCTCCCCAGCGCTTAGAACAGTGCTTTGCACATAGTAAGCGCCTAATAAATGCCATTCTTCTTCTTCTTCTTCTTCTTCTTCTTCTTCTTCTTCTTCTTCTTCTTCTTCTTCTTCTCCTTCTCCTTCTCCTCCTCCTCCTCCTCCTCCTCCTCCTCCTCCTTCCTCTTCTTCTTCTTCTTCTTCTTCTTCTTCTTCTTCTTCTTCTTCTTCTTCTTCTTCTTCTTCTTCTTCTTCTTCTTCTCTCCTTCTTCTTCTTCTCCTTCTTCTTCTTCTTCTTATTATTATTATTATTATGGGCAGGGAAGGTGTCTATTATATTGTTATATTGTACTCCCCCAAGCGCTACGTATAGAGCTCTTCACACAGTAAGCACTCGATAAATATGGTTTACTGACTTGCTGACACCACATCCCATTTGCTATGTCTTGGTCCAAAGAGATAAGAAGCTGCAGAGTATTTTTTTATTTTGTTTTGTAATGTTTTATTTTTTAATGGTATTTGTTAGGTGCTTACTGTGTGCCAGGAATTCATTCATTCATTCATTCAATTGTATTAATTGAATGCTTACTGTGAGTAAAGTACTATACTGAACTAAGCATGTGGGAATGTAAAATATAACAACAAGTAAACACATTCCTTGTCCGCAACGAGCTCACAGTCCAGAGGGGGAGACAGACATTAATATAAATAAATATATAGATAAATATAAAAATCATATCATATAAAGGCACTGTAGTAAGTGCTGGGGTAAGTACAAGCTAATCAGGTTGTACATAGTCCACATCCCACATGAGGCTCACAGACTTAATCCCCATATTCCAGATGAGGTAACTGAATCCCAGAGAAGTGATTTACCCAAGGTCCCAAAGCAGATAAGTGGCAGGCCAGGTTTAGAACCCAAGCCCTCCCAGGTTGCTTCAGATTGCATTCTAGAACTGGGAAATCTTCCAAAGGAATCGTCAACTCATTAGCAAGTTGTAAATCACCCTCTTTAACAAGATGGTGGTCAATCAGATAGGGGAGCCCAGGCACAACCATAATCCAATCAAATACCTATTAGGTAAGCGGCACCACCCCTCACCCCCTCCTCTGTCCATCATATACCTGATGCTGGTCAAGGACCTAACATCAATTCAACACATTCCACGACTTGCTTACTGTGGTACTTTGGGCACGTCACTTCACTTCTCTGGGCCTCAGTTACCTCATCTGTAAAATGGGGATTGGGACTGTGAGCTCCACATGGGACAAAGACAGCATCCAACCCAATTTGCTTTTTTCCACCCAAGCACTTAGTACAGTTCCTGGAACATAGTACGCCCTCAACAAATATCACAATTATCATTATTATTACCATTTCATATGTATCCTTTTGAGGATGCCATGGAGGCCATGCCCTTTTTGGGACTTGGTAGTGAGGAAGAACTGTCAAGTTTGACCTGGCACTAGGATCAGTGGGAAGGAAGATTTGGGCTTTTGAGGTATTGATGGCAACATCAGGAGATAGCTACAAATAACTAGAGGGAGCATGTCCAGCAGGATCTAAAATTTGGAAAAACCATTTGTAAGCAAATTTTGAAATCGAAGTTTGCATGTAAAGTTTGATTCTTCCCCTCTTGCTTGAAAGAACATCTCAAGTTTTCCTTCTATCCCATTCCATCTCTTTAGGAGGTTTGCTTTTGGTTACCTCAGAGAGTTGATTGTCAACTTCACAACCAGCAGTCCTGGTGGCTTGATGGCCAAAGTAAGACCTCTCGAAACACTGAAAAATCATTGAGGGAAAAGGCTAAGTCTGGGGCATTTGGGGGAAGCTAAGGACAGCTGCAGCAAATCACTACATCTCCAACCCTCCCTATCTATTTCCCAGTCCAAATCATTCCCCCAAGGGAGGTAGAGAGACTTTAAAGCATCTCAGCATCTCTGAATCCAGGTTTAGGGGCAGGGGAAATGTTCTCCCTTACTCCGTCTTGACAGCTATCGAACGTAGAGAAGACTTGTCTTCCTTGACTTGATTCTTTGATCACCCATTCTCTCTAAAAATCAATTAATCAATCAAACCATGGTATTTATTGAGTGCTTACTATGTGCAGAGTACTGTTCTAAGGACTTGGGAGCGTGAGAATTAGTGGGCACATTCCCTTCCCCTAATGAGTTTAGATGGAGAGTTTAGATGGAGAGACGACATTAATATGAATATGAAACTTGGGAGAGAAGCGTTACAGTGTGCTTGTCTGCATGAATGATCAAGTTATTTCAGTGTCCAGCATCCTCTTGATCAATAGTGGAGAAATTTCTCCTCAAAAAATCAACAGAATATCTCTTATAACAAATTTCTCTGTATACCAATAAATTAATTTGGTACTGAGGCATTTATGGATGATAACCAGTCACTTCCCTGCACCACATCTCTACCATAAAGGTTTTCACTTCTGAGTTTCTCGGAATGTAGATTTAGGGGTTTAGCATGGGGCTTATAATAGAATAAAATAGTGCTGTCACCTCATCAATGGGCAGGGTGGATGTAGGTCACATACACACAAAGACAAAATGTACAAAAAATAAGACAAAAACAGTGATGTGGGTAGCACAAGTGGAGAGAGCTTTGCATCTCCCCTCAAAGCTGAGAGATTTAAGGGAAGCTAAATGACAACATAAGAGACAAGAAGTGTTGCAAACATTGAGATTCACTATAGTGACAACTTAAAGGCCAAACATTTGGGTGAGCCCCAAGTGGGGCAAGGGACTATGTCCAATCCGATTTGCTTCTATCCACCCCATCACTTAGTACAGTGTCTGGCACAGAGTAAGAGCTTAACAAATACCATGATTATTATTAGTATTATTATTATCATCTATCCAAATGGTCTGTCAGTTGCCTCTCTTTCCTGGTCCAGCCTGCAGAGGGTCCTTCCCTCCTCATTGCTAGGAATTTCAAGACTGAGAGGGAAGACTTGGGTAACTTCCCAGGAACAGCTGTCAATCACCTGGGGTGGCCCTGCCATTCCAAATGGTGGAGATGGGAAGGCTCTCTATTCTATCAAAAGCTCTCAAGGGAATTGTGCCAGTCAATGAAACCCTTTTGTGAACTTCAGTGTTGAAAGAACTGCTGGCAGGTGTTTTGTCCACAGTAAGAATTTACCTTGCTGGTGTTTTCATCCCAAAGAGTCTCTTCGGAGTCTGAACCCCAGTTAGGCTCACAGGGAAGGTGATAAATTCATTGGGGAACTGCAGAAATCCTCTCTGAATTCACAGAACAGACATAGCATCAGGGATAGTCCATTCAAATGATGCAACCTTGTAGGTTGTTATTGTTCAAAACCTATCCACTGGGTGCTGAACCCTCTCACCGACACCCACGATGGGAGCTAATGTCAGAGTCTATATAATAACTGGTGCCGCTTTCAAGGATGTAGTCAAGAACCTGTTACAAGACGAGGCTCGTAATGAAAATAACCAATTAGTGAAGGACATTGGCATTTTCCCAAAGAACTAGCCAAATTCACGTAAGGCTTAACTATTGCTTTTGGCATAAAGACCCTATCAGAAAGGGAGGTAAGAAATTCCAAAGAGACTCAGAACCCTAAGTATTACAATAGATCCTCACACTCTTGGAGAGGTGACTTTAAATATTTCTCTGAAACACAAAGTAAAATCTGAGTGAGAGCAATTTGAGTGTGGGGCTGGAGGGAGAGCTATCAATGCCAATTCTTTCCTTTTTTGTGGTTCTTGATTTGTAAAGGGGAAGTTCAGAATGTCATCCCTGGTCTATTCATTTTCCTGTCTCCTTAATGAGCAAAGAGGTCGGGTGAACAGGATGTAAACTTCTACCACTAAATGCATTTCCCTGAGAAGAATTATTAAAATGGATTGCTGACTGCTAAGTGGCTAGACAATCTGAGTTTTCTGCTTTAAAGGCCTATTTTGTCTTTCATCTGTAAAGGACTTTCTCATGTGAAGAAGTAAGTGGAGAGATAGGGTAGAGCCCCAATTCTTCAGACCTTTTCAGCATCAACAAATCTAATGTAAGTTTCCCAGCCTTCCTGATTTTTACTTTGCATTCAAATTCAAAAAACAAATTTTCATCACTGCTCTTTAATATTTTTGGTGAAGTCTACAAATAGATTCCATGTATCTTTCTAGGTCTAAACTTACATTCACTTGATATTGTCTTGAAAGGATTCTTTAATAAACATATTGCAACTGGGAGCAGTATGGCCAAGTGGAAAGAATATGAGAGTGAGAGTCAATGAACCTGAGTTCTGACCTAACTCTGCCACTTCTCTTCTGTGTGACCTTGGGCAAGTCACTTCATTTCTCTGTACCTCAGTTTCCTCATCTGTAAAATGATAATTCCCTTCTTGTTAACCCTTGTCCTTAGAATATGGCATTCAGCATGTATCTGGTCTCTTCAACTCTGGTACTCCACCATTGTTTATCTGCATAACCTAGCCTAAACTATAAATTCCATGACAGAATTTTGTAGATAATTGTTTTGTTTTGATCATCAGGAGCTCACAGGTGTGGATACCTTTCCAGTTTTGTTGTACATAGTCTTTAAACTTCTGCCATTTTCATCAACCAAGGTCATGGGTTCTAACCCCAGCTGAGCCACTGGTCTGCTATGTGACCTTGGCAAGTCACTTCACTTCTCTGGGCCTCAGCTCATCTGTAAAATGAATATTGAGACTTTGAGGCTCATGTGAGACTGGGCTGTGACCAACCTGATTTGCTTGTATCCACCCCAGCGCTTAGTGTATTTCCTGGAAAAGAATAAGTGCTTAACAAATATTATTATTATTGTTATTATTATTATTATTATTATTATTATTGATCTTGGTGGTGTCTCTTTGCTGAGCACACAATCTTGATTGATAGCTTCCTAAATCTACTCTCATCTAATCACTGTCCACACTGAGACCTATCTGAATTTCTTCGTTCTAATAGGGCTGCTATGCATTTGTCACCAAGGACCTAGGAAGCAGCACAGACTCATGGATAGAGCACGGGCTGGGAATCAGAAAAACCGGGGTTCTAATCCTAGCTGTGCCACTTGTCTGCTTTGGGACATTGGGAAAGGCATTTAACTTCTCTCTGCCCGAGTTACCTCCCCTGTAAAATTATTATTAAGACTAAAGGCCCCATGTGGGACATGGCCTGAGTCCATCCTGATCAACTGGCACCTACCCCAGCACTTAGTATAGTGCTGGCACATCGTATGTACTTAGCAAACACCTTTAAAAAATAAGGACTATCAATCAATCAATCTTATTTATTGAGCACTTACTGTTTGCAAAACAGTGTATTAACCACTTGGGAGAGTGCAGTAGAACAATACATGGACACATTTTCTGCTCAAAACCACTATTCAGGTCTTTTCTCAGAGCTTGATAGTTTTTGAAAGTTTGGATACCACCTTCCAATGCTTTGTTTGTACCAATACGCATGCATTAACATTATAACAAAGCCTTTAAGATTGGCCCTACCACCAGTAGAAGTTGGAGAGGTTGCAATTATCCCTCTTATCAATGGGAAAAGAGTCTGCTAGTTTACATTAAATTCCGAGTTTATTGCGTATTTTATGATCCCATGTAAGATTCCTGGGTTACCTACAATCTGTTTCCTTGGCAGAACATCTTTTCTTCTTTCTCTGGAAAATAAATGAACACTGATCCCATAAGAAGGAGGAAGAAAACTAAAGCTGACATAAGAAGAGAAATAATCTCAGAAGAGAATCAGGGGAATACAAAAGATTATAGGTTTCTTGTCTGCTAAATATTTGGTTTATCATCTTCTGCCCAGTAGGATTTTAAAAGGTTCTGAGCCATCAGCCTAATGCACTTTTAGGGGAAATATGAATGTGATTATCAGTTGGCATTTATGAGACTGGAATAATAAGAGTTACTGAGCTTCTTGTCTATTGAAAAGGGCATGGAAATCAAACGGAGTGTACTCCAGGGATGAATGCACGGAAAAGGCTCTGAAGATATTGACTGTGTTCCCAAATCCACCACTGACCATTAAAGGACACCTCAGGGTAAGTTCATTCTTTCATTAAATTGTATTTATTGAGTGCTTACTGTGTACCGAGCACTGGACTAAGCACTTGGGAGAGTACAATGTAACAATAAATAGACATTCCCTGCCCACAGTAAGCTTACAGTCTAGATGGGGAGAAAGATATTAGTGTAAATAAATAAATTATAGAAATGTACATAAGTACTGTGGGGCTTGGGGGCGGGGGGATTAATAAAGGAAGCAAGTCAGGAAGATGCAGAACGGAGTGGGAGAAAAGAAAAGCGGACTTAATCAGGGAAGGCCCCTTAAAGGAGATGTACCTTCAATAAGTCTTTGAAGCAGGGGACAGTAATTGTCCTTTGGAATTGAAGAGTTATGTTGTTAACCTGTTCTGCTTCAATTTCCCGCTGTGTGAATTGAGTACAGTAAATACTTTCCCATCCCGCCCTGGGTTTGGAGAAAATTGACAAGATGATAGAGATATGGTACTTTGAGTTCTGTTACTTGATCGTTTCAAAGCAAAACTATTGAGGATCATCATTCTCTATACAGAATCTTCAACTCTCACCTGTGCCCTCATCGCCTATCCTGAATTGATGGGTAATAAAAGCAATGTGACAGAATTCATTCTATTGGGACTTACACTGAATCCAAGGATGCAGAAGGTCATCTTTGTTGTTTTTTTAATCATCTACAACATCACCATGGTGGTAAATTTGATCATTGTGATAACCATAACCACCAGGAAGACCCTCGACTCCCCCATGTATTTATTTCTGGCCTGTTTGTCATTTATCGATGCCTGCTATTCTTCAATTAACACACCTAAACTGATCGTCGACTCTCTCTGCGAGAGGAAAATCATCTATTTCAAAGGCTGTATGACAGATCTTTGGAGAGCATTTTTTTGGCGGGGCCGAAATTATTCTCCTCACAGTGATGGCCTATGACCGTTACGTGGCGATATGTAAGCCGCTGCATTACATGACCATCATGAACCGGTGTGTGTGTGGTGTGGTGTGCTGGTGGTGGTAGACTGGACAGGAGGCCTGGTGCACATGACGATCCAGATTCTCTTCATGGTCCACTTTCCCTTCTGTGGCCCCAACATCATTTTTCACTTCCTTAGTGATTTGAACACTTTGCTGAACCTTGCCTGCACAGATACCCACACCCTCGGCCTCTTTGTAGCTATCAACAGTGGGTTGATCTATTAAACTTTGTCATGTTGATGATTTCCTATGTCATGATCCTGTGCTCCCTGAAAACATACAGTAAAGAAGGTAGGTGCAAAGCACTCTCTACCTGCGTCTCCCACATCACCTGTTCTTTGTTCCATGTATATTTATGTATATGCGGCCCACCTCCACTTTCCCCATGGATAAAGCTATTGCAGTATTTTACACGATTATAACCCCTATGCTAAATCCCCTCATCTATACCCTGAGAAATGTCTAGATGAAAAATGCCATCAGGAAACTATGGAGCAGAAAAGTGACTTCTGAAGGTAAATAGGCATCACCCTGTGAAACTGATGATATTTGTCCAAGTGAAGGAAGTGACAAACATGGATTTCAGGTAACAGTTTTAGGAAAAATGTATAGGGCATTCAAAGCTCAGTGGAGCTCATGTCTTATATATCTGTTGTATTTCCCAAGAGCTTGTTAGAGTTTATTGCTATTTCGAGTGGCAGGGATGGGTGTCAGGGGATAGAGGGGTAGGAGCCCAGTCTACTCTGAAGGCACTTAAACTAGAGCCTTAGTGTCCCCAGCCGTATCCAAACAGAGTCCTCATAGGGTACGTGTGGAAGGAACCAGAAATGTAATCAACAGCAGTCACATCCTCACAGCCACGACGGTGTGTCTTAAGTGTGTATTCTGTGCTGAACTCTGGCCTAAGGAGTAAGGTGGACCAGATTGGGCTCACAGGGCTCAGAGAGGAGGAAGGAAGGAAATTGAACACGGAGAAGTTTAGAGGCTTGCCCCCGAACAGACAGAAGGCAAGCGATGGAGCTGAGTTAAATTCCATGTCCCTTTAACTCCCATTTCTGTGCTCTTTTCTTCCAAAGTGCAGCAATCAAATTCGAGAATTCGAGATAAATATTTATTTATTTTACTTGTACATATCTATTCTATTTATTTTATTTTGTTAATATGTTTGTTTTTGTTCTCTGTCTCCCCCTTCTAGACTGTGAGCTCACTGTTGGGTAGGGACTGTCTATATGTTGCCAACTTGTACTTTCCAAGCGCTTAGTACAGTGCTCTGCACACAGTAAGCGCTCAATAAATATGATTAATTGATTGATGGTATCAATGCCTGTCTACTTGTTTTGTTTTGTCTGTCTCCCCCTTCCAGACTGTGAGCCCATTGTTGGGTAGGGATTGTCTCTATCTGTTGCCTAATCATACTTTCCAAGTGCTTAGTACAGTGTTCTGCACTCGATAAGTGCTCAATAATTGTGATTGAATGAATGAATATTGCATTCAGTAGGCACTCAAGAAATACCACTACATGAACTACTAAAGAGTCTCTTAGCTGTAGAGGTAGTCATCCTCACTTCAGCTTATTTAGCAACCTTTACATGATAAGAGGCTGATTTTGCTCCTGCTACAGCTACTTTCATTTATCTTTTTATCATTCTCTCAACCCAAATAAGGAGAAATGAGAGGAGCCTGCTCAATAGTGCAGTCTGACCTGTTCTACTTCAAAGAATAAAATAAATGTTTCTTTAGCAACAGTGTTGTCTTTTTCCTATTGCCTTTTTACTATAGCTCCATTGAATATCACATTGTACCAGACATATCACAGTCATTAACAGTAGAATGGGTGTTTCCTAATTCGATTCCTGTGAAGCAGGAAATAGAAGATGGGAACTACTTGTGAATTTCAAAACAAACCAATGCTAACTCTTTCTCCAATCAACAATCGGGAGAGGGACAGTATTGGGAAGAATCATCTGTGATAGCATTCCACATCCATATCACGATGCTTAGCTATGAAGGCAAAGTGTGCTTTCATTCATTGATTCTGCACTAGAATAAGCAAATCAGAAAACAAAACCAACTTGGAGGACATCAGGATCAAATCAGAGGTATTGAGACTGCTTGGTAAACTATTCCAGACCAAAAAAGCAGCTTAAATAGGTCAGTGTCCAATGTGAGGGATCAATGCCGCATACGTCTGCATCTGCTCCTGAAAATGAGAGTTGTTAAGGACCAGTCTGGATCCACTATGAGAAGCAACATGACTCTCTGGAAAGAACGCAGGCCTGGGAATCAGAGGACCCGGGTTCTTATCCCAGCTCCTCCACTTATCTGCTGTGTGACCTTGGGCAAATCATTTCACTTCTCTGTGCCTCAGTTCCCTCATCTGTAAAATGGAGATTAATGCTTTAAGCCCCACGAGGGACAGGAACTCCGTCCAACATGATTATGTTGTATCCATCTCAGCGCTTACTGCAGTGCCTGGCACATAGTAAGCACTTAACAAATACCATTTACAAAAAATGAGAGAAAAGGAAAAGACAGAGGTGCTTGTGGTGACATTTGTCAGATAGTTTTTACCTTTCTCTCGGGGACACAAGTTATTACCTGATAGAGAATGTATTGGTTCCAAGTGCCATCACAGAAGAAGACCCAAGAAGCTATTAAGCATTTAATTAATCAGGCCTAGAAGCACTTCAGAGGGACTATGTAGCTCTATCGAAGGTGATGACCAAGGCATTGAGGCTTCCCGTTATACTTCACAGCCTTGCTCAAAAATGGAGAATGTCTCTCCTGGTGCACAGTCAAATCCTAGATGACAGAGTAGTCTACATAATTGAGAGTCGGGTGAGAATTAATTACCCCAGCCAACACCGTGAAACTCTGGGAAGAACTAATAGCACAAGCTGGTATCATCAGCCAATCTTTTTGCAGACTTGGAATGGCTCAGAAACAGCATGGCCTAGTGGATTGAGCACAGGCTTGGGCGTCAGAGGATCTGGGTTCTAACTTCATTTCTCCCCTGTGGGACCCTGGGCAGGGCACTGCTCTGTGCCTCAGTTACCTCATTGGTTAAATGGGGATTAATACCGTGAGTTCCCTGTGGGATGTAAACTGTGTCCAACCGGATTAGCTTGTATCTTCTCCAGCACTTAGTACAGTGCCTGGCACACAGTCAGAGTTTAGCAAATACCATTAAAAAAACCAGGAGGAAGCAAGAGTCAGACTTTTTGCCTCCAATTCCAGGTGAAACCATTCCACTGGGAAGACAGTTCTGGGTCACTTGCAGGATGGAGGTGCAGCGGAACCCTGAGTCCTGCTAGATGATCCGGGGTGTGAATGGGTTGTTGGGCTGCTATCAAAATGGCCCTCCTCTTTGCAGGAGTCAGCTATTAGAGAAGAGGGTTCCAAACTGTAAGCTCATTGTGGGCAGAGAATGTGTCTGTTTAATGTTACATTGTATTCTCTCAAGCTTTTAGTACAGTGCTCTCCACACAGTAAGCACTCAATAAATCCCATTGACTATGAAAGTATTCTCCCTAGGCAGAGAGAGCTCCATCCTCTAATGTGTGTCTGTTGAATTCCTTATAGGCATGGAAGGCCTGGGATCATGAGGCACTCTATCTCTCTATCAAGGCCCTATCCAGGTTAGGAACTGACCAACCCCAGGGTTGTCAAAGTGATGGGTAGTTGTTAGAAAGACCCAGGCCCAGTCAACCCAGTCAGTTGAGGCTGTGACAAGAACAGAAGCACAACACTGGAAATGGGTTTGTGACACCCGTCTTGGGGAATTTTTGGATAATCTGGGTGACAGAAGCATCTGTGTGAAAGGGTTGGTCAGCTCTATATCTAGCCCCTCCTTCAGAACACATTCAATTCTTCCTTCTCTTCTCTTTCTCACACCTCTCATTCCACCACAAACTAAAGGCAGCATTTTAAAATGAATGGTAAATGTTTGCTTTGAGTCAAAAGAGTTTTATCTCACCTGCTTTCCCACACTTCCCTCTTTTTCCACAGTTCACCTTTGAAGAAAAGCACATGATGAGGTGCTGAAACAAGAACAGGGAGAAGAAGGGGAAGAAAAAGCAACAGACATGCTGTTTCAGACTATAAGCTCATTGTGGGCAGGGAACATGGCTTCCACCTCTGTTATATTGTACTTTCCCAAAAGCATAATATAGTGCTCTCACACAGCAAGAACTTAATAAATAATTCTGATTGACTGGAAGAAAGGTGAGAGGAGAGGATGGTTGGGGTCTTGGAGCTGGAGGGAAGGGAGGAAAGAGACGGGGGGAGAGAAGATAACTTAGGTTTGAGCAACCCAAGGAGATAGAGATAGATGGGAACAGGGGTGAAAGTGAAAAAAAAGTTTCTTATCACAACCACCTGGCATTTAATATTGTCACATGTCAGAGACATAAACAGAAAATGGATACCCAGGACATCCATATTTTTGGCCCGTGGGGTCAGGAAAACCCTGCTGCCCTTTCAGGTATGGAGGGGGTCAGTAAAAGTCCTTAGGCATAGGCCCAAAAGTGGACTTTCAGATACTCAGGCACAAGGGATTGAACAAAGAAGTTTAAGCCAAAAGTCCATTAAGAGTTTCAGCTAAGGCAACGCAGAGACAGGGTCGACTGGAGGCCTGAGAGACTTCTCAGGGCTCCCTAACCCAGCCCAGAACGATTGAGGTAGCCCTGTAGAGCTGGGGCTGGTCACAAGGTGCCAGAAAAGGCTCTGGAATAAGTCACTGGAATGGGTCAGGGGAGGAGGCAACGTTAGGATATCCTGTTCCAGCAGGTTGGTGGTGATGGTGGGAATCCTAGTTCCATCTCTGTGACAAATGACATTCAGTGTGGGGAAGGAAAGGGAGAAGAAGAGAGACTCAAAAGAATCCTCTCCCCCCGGCCACCAGAACTAGAGCTAGATACTCCATTCTCTAACTCCTCATTTTTAGTTTCCCAGACCCTCCCACAGTTTCCCCTACGACCTGTCTTGCACATGGACTCTTGCCTCACTGACAGTTTCAAACTTACCTATTGTCCGTAGAGTTGATCAGGGGGAGTAGGGAAACTCTGTGCCCTAGCACAAAGACCACAGGCCTTGGAGTCAGAGGACCCGGGTTCTAATCCTCACTCTGCCAATTGCTTGCTCTTTGACCTTGGGCAAGTCACTTGACTTCTCTGTACCTCAGTTTCCTCAACTGTAAAATGGGGATTCATTACCTGCTCTCCCTCCTACTTAGACTGTGAGCCCCATGCGAGGCAGGGGCTGTGTCTGACCTAATTGATCTGTACCTACCCCAGAGAACAGAGGGAGAGTGAGTCAGCAAGGGGTTGAGTCATAGTGGTGGCTTGAGACAGTTGAATCTGAGAAGAGCTAGGCCTTGTAGACTCAGGGAGAGCTCTATGAGAAGCCCAGGTGAGAAGATGAAGATTTTATAGGGGAGAGGAATTAGTGACAATGGGGCCATCCATATTGAAAATATGAGGGGGTCAGGGGGAGACCGATGACCATTTACTCCACTTTGGAAGACCGTAAGTTCATTGTAGGTACGAGGTGGTTTCCATTAAAGTTATTGCATTATATTATGTATTTCACTGTATTGTATTACTAGTACAATGCTCTGTATACAGTAAGTGCACAATAAATATGCACTTATTACGGTGCTTTGCACAAAGTAAGCACATTCAATCGCATTTATTGAGCGCTTACTGTGTGCAGAGCCCTGTAATAAGCCCTTGGGAATACTATTGACTGAAAGGCAGGGAGAACTGTAACCAACAGCCCAATCCATGCACCCAGAAATTCCCCAGCCCTCCGTTTCGCTGTTTCACTCGGAGTATCATAATAATGATAATGATGATGATGATGATGATGATAATAATAATAATAATAATAATAATAATAATAGTATTTTTAAACCCTTACTAGGTGCCAGGCACTGTACCATGTGCTGGGAGAATATAAGCCAATTGGGTTGGACACAGTCCCTGCCAGACTTGGGGTTCACAGTCTTAATCCCCATTGTACAGATGAAGTAACTGAGGCCCAGAGAAGTGAAGTGACTTGCTCAAGGCCCATAGCAGACAAGTGGCACAGCCAGAATTAGAACCTAGGACCTCTTGACTCCCATGCCCATGCTCTATCCATTATGCCACACTGCTTCTCCAAGGTTCAGGGGCTATCTTGTTCAGGTGCATGGCCCATAGGCATGGGTGTGCATTTTGGCACACCCATATATCTCGTGCACACATCTGGAGAACCTGACTCAGCAACACTGGCCCCAAGGCAGCTCCTAAATTAAAGGAGTTGATTAGGCAGAGACACAGATAATCTCCTAGATAGCCCAGGGCTTAACTGCTTTGGCACATGCTTCAAGAAAAAAAAAATGTAATTCCTCTGAGAGAAGGAGAGAGACACCTAAGCATTATAATAGGGCTGTGAACTTGTATGGGATACCCTTTTAATGCCTGTCTGCAGCTCAAGAGAAACCTGTGAAGTTATAGACTGGAAGGAGAGATGGAGAGGCATTAATAAAACAGTCTCCTCCTAGTGGTCTTTCCTATTTCCTGCAGCTATAGATTTGCAAAGAGGAAGGGCAGTGAGCTGTCCTCTAGGCATTAAGTTTTCAGCCCTCTGCCAGAGCATATGGTCACACGATCTTTGCCAAATGAACGTGGTAGGCCAGCTGTCAGCCGAGCTTGAATACCCTGAGTAGTTTTACCTAAATGATTTACTTGTGTTGTGGCCATATATCCAACCTGTCTACCCCAAGAGTGCACTGTGTCCTTCCTCTCTAAAGTAGCTTTATCGTGTGAAGATCTAAGAACTGGGATGGTAAAATCCTGAACTCACCAAAGAGCATCAAGATCCACAACAGCAACTCAAGGTAAGGATTTCTGCCTCATTGACTTTTACAGTTCATTCCTAAATTTCTTTTTTTATCTCATGCGAAGCCATTTAACTAAAAAGGATGCTTTTTTACTGTTTTCTCTGATATTTTGCCAATGTCTCTGATTCTCAAAAATATGCTTACCAATTTTTGAGCCTCACTGTAAAGGTTTTATAAGTGTGCGGCATCACAAAATAATTGATTGTTCAGAGATAGCCACATGTTCACCTAAATTTCGTTTATACTGATTTTTTGGTATTTGATAAGCGCTTATTTTACACCATGCACTGTTCTAAGGGCTGGGGTAGATACAAGCTAATCAGGATGGACGTAGCCCATGTCCCATATGGAATTCACAATCCTAATCCCCACTTTATAGGTGGGGTAACTGAGGCCCAGAGTAGTTAAGCGACTTGACCAAGGTCACAACAGCAGAGAAATACCAGGGCTCAGATTAAAGCTCAAGTCCTTCTGACTCCCAGGCCTGTGCTTTATCCACTAGGAAACACTGCTTCTCAATCTAAGTAATATTATTATCTAGGAATCCATCCTTGATCAAAAATTTCAAAGAAACCTTGTGGCATCTTCTTGAACTGTGAGAATAATACTTTGGATGGAAATCCTGTAGGTGAGAGATGTCCATTGGTATTCACTGATACAAACTGATAAAAAGAGAATGTTTGGAAACCAATATTTGAACACAGGACTGAAGTGATGTAAGGATCAATCCAGTATGCTAAAATGATCCATTAACCAAGAGGTGATGTAGAACGTTGGGTGAAAGTATATAAGTGAAAACAGAGATAGAAGTCATTCTACTTGCTGAAATCTCGCACCAACCCAACTCTGATTATGAGAGTGAGTCATGTTAGGCTATCAAGATCTGAAATTCATTTACATCAAAACTTCCCTACTTAAGTTATTTTTCAGTGATGGGCTGGCTGCAGATTAGTTACACAAACTCTCCTTCCCCCAAATAGAGTCTTTTTGAAGGTACATCTCCAAAATGCCTTGGCCAACTAAGCCCTCATTTCCTCTTCTTCCACTCCTTTCTGCATCCCTTATGTACTCGGATTTGCACCCTTCATTCACCCTTCCCTCAGCCCCACAGCATTTGATTACATATCCTTAATTTACTTATATAAGCTCTTTCTCTTCCTCTTGACTGTTATGTCATTATGAGCAGGAAACATAACTACCAATTCTATTAAATTGCAGTCACCCAAGCGCTTAGTACAATGCTATGCCCATAGTACGTGCTTAATAAATGACTGATTGGTTGATTGATTGTTTAGCAGGATGCCTGGAACATATTCAGAAAGGTTTGCTACACCATTTCTGATTCCCATTTCATTTGTGGGCTCAAACCTCATCACTGGTATGAGCACCAGAATCTTTTCCTGTTGGAGGCAATACTTTAAGAAAATAAGATCATTTTACCTGTTCTGGTCACTGTCTTCTCAGATCCCCTATAATAGTAATAATAATAATGATATTTGTTAAGCACTTACTATGTGCCAAGCACTGCTCTAAGTGCTGGAGTAGATACAAGGTAATCAGGTTGTCCCATGTGGGGCTCACAGTTTTAATCCCCATTTTACAGATGAGGTAACAGAGGCCCAGAGACGTTAAGTGACTCGCCCAAAGTCACACAGCTGATAAGTGGCAGAGCTGGGTTAGAACATACGATCTCTGACTCCCAAGCCCATGCACTTTCCACTAAGCCACGCTGCTTCTCTAGTAATAGTAATAGGAAGAGGGGAAGAAGAGGGGAGGAAGATAAAGGGCAGAAGAAGTAGTGGTAGTAATATTTACTGCGTACCCACAGGGAGTAAAGGACTGTACTTAGCACCTGAAAAACAGGAAACAAAGATATGACACTTCTGTACATATCTTTAAATTATATATTATAAAATATGTATTTATACTAATGTCTGTCTCCCCCTCTAGACTCTAGACTCATTCTGGGCAGGGAACATGTCTACCAACTGTTGAATTGTACTCTCCCAAGCGCTTAGTACAATACTCTGTACATTGCAAACACTCAGTTAATGCCACTGATGATGATGGTGATTAAGGGGCCAGTGGGATGTCCAAGTGGAGATGTCTTGGAGGCAAGAGGGATGTGGGATTGCAGGTTAAACATGGGGGTAGGGCTAAAGAAGTCTATTTGGGAGTTCATTCATTCATTCACTTGTATTTATTGAGCACTTACTGTATGCAAAGCACTGTACTAATCACTTGGGAGAGTACAATATAACAACAGACATATTCCCTGCCCACAGTAAGCTCACAGTTTAGAGGGGGAGACGTACATTAATATGAATAATTATATATATATATATATATATATAAATATATGATTACAGATATATACATATGTGATTTATGGAGTTTTCCATATGGAGGTGGTAGCTGAAACTATGAAATTGGGTAAGCACCAAGAGTGAATGGGCGTAGATGCAGAGGGGACTCATAACAGAGCCTTATGAAACATGCATAGCTGTGAGAGGAGAGGTGAAAGAGTCTGACATAGAATACCGGCAACTGGACCGACTCCGGCTAGGGAAGATTTTAAGAATTTCTTGTCTGATGTTTTTTCCTCATGCTGGTGAAATCGATCAGCCTTAGAAAGTAAATGTGTGAACCTGAAGCTAAAGCTAGATTATTGACAGTATAAAAACATTTGCTGAGCTTTTAGCTTTATTGGTCTCAAAACTTCAAAAGCTTTGTAAAATATATTGTATTTATATTGTTTTCTCTGTTCTTTCTGAACTTCTCTCCGTGTCTGAATTCTGGTAATTTATGGCTCTTTGTCTCTAACACCGTCTCTGCCCATCTGAGATTCTGTTTTTGCCTTTCTGAATCCCTCTGTGACTCCATTTATGACTCTCTCTTCCTTTGCTTCCCAGTTTGTGTTTGCTTTCAGTGGCTGTGTGAGGCTTTTGGGAGGTTTCCTCTCACTTCCTTAGAAATCCCCGATTCCCCAACCCTTTCTCTTTGCCCATTGCTGTCACGGTGCAGTGGCTAGAACATGGGCCTGGGAGTCAGAAGGCTCCACCGCGTTTCTGCTGTATGACTTTGGGCAAACCACTTAGATTCTCTATGCCTCAGTTACCTAATCTGACCTAATGTTTAGGGACTTTGTAACAATCCTTTCTTTTCCCCATATAATCATAACTTTCCCTCTAATGCAACCAATTTTGAATGATCTGTCCACAAATTAGTTCAAATCCTTCTTAAAGCTCCCAACACTCTGTGCCTGCACAACTTCCTTTGCTCGCCAGGTGCTAACCAATTGCTGCATGAAGAAGTATTTCCTTTGAGTTGTTTTGAACCTAGCACCTTCATGTTTTAATGGTTCTCCCCACATCCTGTGGTTGGGGGATTTAGTGAACCTCTAGGAGAAAAGCAATGAGAAGCAATGTGACTTAATGGAAAGAGACTGGGAGTCAGGAGATTTGTGTTCTAATTCTGACTTTACCATTTTTTATGGTATTTACTAAATGCTTACTCTGTGCCAGGCACTGTACTGAGTGCTGGAGTATTTGCAAGCTAATCCGGTTGTACACAGTTCTTGTCCCAACCGAGCCTCACAGTCTTAATCCCCATTTTACAGATGAGGTAACTGAGGCACAGAGCAGTGTAGTGATTTGCCCAAAGTCACTCAACAGACAAGTGGCAGAACTGGGATAGAACCCAGGTCCTTCTGACTCCAAGGCCCATGTTCTATCCAATAGGTCACATTGCTTCTCATGTCGCTGTTCTCCCTTCCCCTTAGACTGTGAGACCCATCTGGAATAGAGACTGTGTCCCGTCTAATTATCTTGTATCTACTTCAGGGCTTAGCACCGTGTGTGGCACATAACTATGATTATTAATATCATTATTATTATTATTATTATTAAGTCATGCAAGTTTCCTATCTGGTTGGTGTTATATTTACAACTCAAGCTAAATCTTTAAGAGTCTTTTTAAAGGTCTGGGAAATATTAGTCATGAGTCCATTTCTGGAGCCATAAATGCATTAATCAACTGGCAGTTAAGATAACAGACAATTGGGAAGTTTGTTATCTATGGAAAGGATGCTGATGTGAAGGCTATTCTACATTGTCCAGTTGACTGTATTTCACAATCCGTCCAGGAAGACCCTGATTTTGGATGCTTCCTAGCTGCCCCATCTAGTTGTTGAAGGATACCACCAAGTCCTAGCAGTAACCGCCAGACTAGAAGCTGGAGTGGTTTATTTTTGAACAGCATTCAGCTCTAAATTGCACGTTTCTGGGAGGAAAGAGACCCAGGAGTTCCCTCCCTACTGCCTTGATTCAGAGACGAAGGCAGGATAAAAATGAACGGGCTTCCACTCTAAATCCCGTGATTCTGGGAGTGGGTGTCATATGGCCACACCTTCCTGAACTCACAGTCCCCGAGATTTTGAAAAGAAACTAAGTCCAAGGGCTTGAGAATTGAGCTGGATTTTGGTGAGCTGGATTTAAACCACTTCCAATATTGGCCCACTGGACATTGGCTAAAGAACCCTGAGCAGGGAAACAATTATCTCAATATCCCTTTGTGAAAATGACTCCTGCCTTTTCCACAGTGCTTGGCATATATTGAGCCCTTAATAAATACCATAATTAACATTCTGGGTACAGTCAAACCATACTCTAGGAAAGCCTATGGAAAATTGAGCTGCAATGGTTGAAGCAAAAGCTTCAAACTATTGGCTTCAAAGCTCTCCATCACTTTGCCCCTACTCACCTCACCTCCCTTCTAGCCTTCTACATCCCAGCCCTCACACTCTGCTTCTCTGGTAATAATAATAATAATATTAGTAATAACAATAGTAATAATAATAATGTTGGTATTCATTAAGTGCTTACTATGTGCCAAGCACTTTTCTAAGTGCTGGAGGGGACTACAAGGTAATCAAGGTTGTCCTACCTGGGGCTCACAGTCTTAATCCCCATTTTACAGATGAGGAAACTGAGGCACAGAGAAGTGAAGTGACTTGCCCAAAATCACACAGCTGACAAGTGGTGGAACCGGGACTAGAACCCATGACCTCTGACCCCCAAACCCGGGCTTTTTCCACTGAGCCATACACTGAGCCTCCATCTCGCCTGTTCATTCATTCATTCAATCGCATTTATTGAGCACTTACTGTGTGCAGAGCACTGTACTAAGCGCTTGGGAAGTACAAGTTAGCAACATATAGAGACGGTCCCTACCCAACAGTGGGCTCACAGTCTAGAAGCCTGTTCCCCTGTCAACACCTGGTCCATGTCCTACCTCTGGCCTGGAACGCCCCCCTTCCTCAAATCCACAAATCACTTTTTCCCCTTTCAAACCCCTTCTGAATGCTCATCTCCTCCAAGAGGCCTTCCCAGACTAAGCCTTCCTTTTTCTCAGCTCCCCCTCCCTTCCACATCACCTTGACCTGCTCCTTTTGCCCTTCCCCATTCGCCGCCCCAAAGCACTTATCTATATATGTACATCGTTTAATCATCGTTTAATCATTTCAAGACAAACCTAACAAAATTCATTGTTCTCTTTACCAAAACTGCAGCTCTCACTTGTGTACTGATTGCCTACCTCGAGTTGATGGAAAATGAAAACAATGTGACAGAATTCATTCTACTGGGACTCACGCAGGACCCAAGGATGCAGAAAATTATCTCTGTTGTGTTTTTAATAATCTACATAGTCACCATGGTGGGAAACCTGATCATTGTGGTAACCGTAGTTTCCAGTCAGACTCTGGATTCCTCCATGTATTTCTTTCTGGCTCACTTGTCGTTCATTGATGCCTGCTATTCCTCAGTCAACACACCTAAACTGATCATTGACTCCCTCTCTGAGAAGAAAATCATATACTTCAAAGGCTGTATGACCCAGGTCTTTGGGGAGCATTTTATTGCCGGGGTTGAAATCATTCTCCTCACAGTGATGGCCTATGACCGTTACGTGGCGATATGTAGGCCGTTGCAATACACGACCATCATGAGCAGACATCTCTGTAGCTCACTGGTGGCCATGGCCTGGGCCGGGGGCTTCCTTCAAGCCACGGTTCAAAATCTCTTCATGGTGCATTTACCATTCTGTGGTCCCAATGTCATCGACCACTTTATGTGCGATTTATACCCCTTGCTGAAACTGGCCTGCTCCGATACTCACATCTTGAGCATGCTGGTTACTTTTAACAGTGGTGGCATGGGCTTGTTAATCTTTCTCCTGCTGATGATTTTCTATGCCTTCATCTTGCACTCCCTGAAGACCAACAGTGCCGTGGGTAAACTCAAAGCTCTCTCCACCTGTGCCTCCCACTTCACCGTTGTCATCCTCTTCTTTATTCCTTGCATCTTTGAATATGTGCAGCACACAACTACCTCATCCATTGACAAGGCTGTTACAGTATTTTATACTATAATAACCCCCATGCTAAATCCCTTCATCTACACGTTGAGAAATGCAGAGATGATAAATGCCATTAGAAAGTCACTGAGAAAAACAGTGACATTTGCCCTTGAATAAGTGGCAACTTAGGAAAAGGGTTATTAATATAAATAAGGAAAAATCAGCGGCAGAATGTTCTTGCCCCCATTTTTGGAGAACACACTCTGTACTGATCAAGGGAAACTTGGTCGATGGTTTTTATCGATTTTAGGTCAGAGGTCAAATGAACATCATTTCATTGATAATTTGGAAATCTTCTAGTTTTAGATGCTGTTTTACCACCATCCTCTGGTTACTTGTCGTTCATTTATAACCTTTTCTAATGCAAGCATAGAGAATAAAGGAAAGGAGTGTCATTAAAGGATGAAGAGGAGCATGGTCTATTGGAAAGAGCATAGGCCTGGAAGTCAGACTAAGTGGATTCTAATCCCGGCTCTGCCAGTGACTTACTGTGTGACCTTGGTCAAATCATTTAAAGTCTCTATTGCCTCATCTGTAAATTGGGGGTGAAATATCTGTTTACCGTCCAACTTAGGCTGTGAACTCCATGTGATACAGGGACCATGTTCTAGCTGATTAGCTTGTGTCTACCCCAGCATTCATTCATGCATTCAGTTGTATTTATTGAGTGCTTACTATGTGAAGCGCACTGTACTAAGCGCTTGGGAAGTACAAGTTTGCAACATATACAGACAGTCCCTACCCAACAGCGGGCTCACAGTCTAGAAGGGGGAGACAGACAACAAAACAAAACATGTAAACCAAATAAAATAAATAGAATAAATATGTACAAGTAAAATAAATAGAGTAATAAATATGTGCAAACATATATACAGGTGCTGTGGGGAGGGGAAGGAGGTTAAGTGGAGGGGTTGAGGAGGGGGAGTAGGGGAAGAGGAATAAGGGGGCTCAGTCTGGGAAGGCCTCCTGGAGGAGGTGAGCTCTCAGTAGGGCTTTGAAGGGAGGAAGAGAGCTACCTGAGGGAGGGGGAAGGATGCGAGGGGTGGGGAGGGTATGGATTGGGATAAATTGGCGGGGGCCTAGGCGGGGACAGTGGGAAGAGGGGTGGCGATGGGAAAGGAGAACTGGGATAGGTTGGGGGCGGGGAGGAGGGGAGAGAGGGGTCAGGGAGGGAGGAGTTGAGGGTTGGCGCTGGTACAGAGGGATCCTGGGTAGTGGGTGAGGGGGAGCTGTGGTGGTGGGGGAAAGGGAGGGAAAAAGCTGGGTGAGAGAGGGGAAGGGGAGGGTGAGGAAAGGGAATGGCAGTTGGAAGCAAGTGAGTTGATAGTTCATGGTGAGGTCAGCAGGGTAAATGACAGCACAGCGGGAGGTTAACAATTGAAATGCAGACGCAATGAAACAGTAGCAATGTTATAAGTAGGCTATGGCATCACAAAGGGTAGTTAACAATTAACATGTTATGGCAATAATAAAATAGGCAGATGATGATGTCACAGAGAGCAGATAGCAACTACTATGTGATGTCAAAAAATAAGCAGGTGATGTCATCGCAGACAGCGGTTAACAATGAATATACGATGGCAGTAAAATAAGCAGGTGATGACATCATCGAGAGATGTTAACAATTAACGATCGATGGGAATAATAAAATCAGCACACGATGACATAGCAGAGAGCAGTTAACAATTAACATGCAGAAGCCACCGTGTATTGTCCATAGGTCAGTCAAATCAGGTCAAAGAGGTTAATGGCAAGCAGAATCCCGGGGTTCTTGGCAAACTTGTCTCTGAGGTGGAGGAGGATGGGGTCCTATGGATGGCAGTTCTGGAGTAGCGTGGAACTGTTAAGGGGGGTCAGGGAGCGGAGATGCCTGGGGAGAGGAGTGAACAGCCAAATACCATGGGAGGGCTGAGTAGGTGCGAATGAGGTTGTCGTTAATGTACCTTGTTGATAACAAGGGCCTTTTTTTCCGGGGGAAGTGAGGCGGGGAATCAGTAAGGTCCGGACCCGGAAGGGGGGTACTGGGGGGCTCTTTGAGGATGGTCCCTTAAGCGGTGGTACTGGGGGGTGGAAGCAGGGGGACACCTTGACTCACGATCTAGCAGCGGGTCACAATGTCCCGCGATCCCAGTTGGCTACTTGGACAGAGTGGAGGTGGCTTCTAGGGGTGAGTGTAGCGATGATGGGTGTGGGGGCCCAGCTCAAGGGCCTCGATGTGGTTGGGAGGGGATGCAGATGCCCGGGTGGGGCTAGGGCCCCGGCCGCGAGGTATAAGCGCCCGATAGCAGGCTGCTGAGGGACGGACAGACGGAGGGAGGGAGCGTGGGGAAGCCCCGGCCCTCGCAGCGGCGTCCGGAGGACAGGAACCTTCCTGGAGCAGCGGGGACACGCGGTGTGATGGCGGGCGGGCCTCTCGGGAACGGAGTTCCGGCTTCTATGGCGGCGCTCTGAGGAGAGGATCCTTCCGGAAGCAGCAAGGCCGCTTGGTGTGATGGCAGGCTACTACAATAGCTGACTTGTAGTAAGCACTTAACAATAATAATAACAGACACTTCAAGAACTCCTCTGACAAAGTATTTATTGAACACCCACTGAGTGCACTCCACTAAACGCAGTTCATTGTACTAAGTGTTTGGGATTGGAAAATGTAAAGAAGCCATGCCTTCCCTGCCCTCTTGTAGCATACATTGTAATTCAGTGAGAGATGCTTACTAATTTGGGGGTGGTTTTATCCTATTTTCTTGTCTTATGCTGTTGAGTAGTCTCCAACCCACAGCGACTCCATGGACACCTCTCGCCCAGATCGCCTCACTTCCACCTGCAATCATTCTGGTAACATATCCATAGAGTTTTCTTGGTAAAAATACAGAAGTCGTCTACCATTGCCTTCTTCCTCTCAGTAAACGAGTCTCCACTCTCATCTCTCTCCCATGCCGCTGCTGCCCAACACAGGTAAGTTTTGATTTGTAGCAGATTGCCTTCCACTCGCTAGCCACTGCCCAAGGTAGGAATGGAATGGAATGGGTAGGCCTCTGTTTGACTCTCCCTCCCATAGCCGAGATTGGTAGAGTACTGGAAATTATCCAGATGCGCTCCTGAGAGGGTACTGAATAATGGGTTGGAGAAGGTTCTGAGATCAATCAATAGTATTTACTGAATGCATAATGTGTGCAGAACACTGAATTAAGAACCTAGAAAATGACTGTACAACAGAATGGGTATACATGATCCCTGCCCACGAGGACCTTAGATTCTTTAAGGGGAGACAGACATTACATTTGTAGATGAGGTCACTGAGGCATAGAGAAGTTAAGTGACTTGCCTAAGGTCACACAGCAGACATATGGCAGAGCCAAGATTATAACTCAGGTCCTCTGACTCCCAAGCTCGAGCTCTTTCTAGGGACCACTTTTCTAGGGAACCACTTGTCAGCAAACTGCTGTGGGCTACAGATTAATTTGAAAATCAAGGTTATTTACCACCCTGTACACAAACAAGAATCTTCAACAGTGACATAGACCTAAATACTGACCCACAATTCTTTACATCTTTAAATGATGCAAAAATAGAAAAAAAAAGTAGAAAACAGAATCAAGAATATTAAGACTTCCTTTTAGAGAGTGGGAGCCTACATGGCATACAAATCCAAATGAATCTGAAGGTAGATGGAGCAATTATAATGGAGCAATTATATTACACAAAAGAGAGAAACCGCATGGTCCATTGGAAAAATCATGGGGCTGGGAATCAGAGGATCTGGGTTCTAATCCCACCCCTGCCCCTTGCCTGTGTGACCGTAGTCAAAGCACTTAACTTTTCTGTGCCTCAGTTTTCTCAGCTTTAAATAGGGATTCAATGCCTGTTCTCCCAAGTACTTTGATTGTGAACCCCATGTGGGACAGAGACTGTGTCTAATCTGATAAATGTCTATCTACCTCAGTGCTTAGAACAACATTAGACACATAGTACATGGTTAACAAATACCATAACCAACAGATGCCACATTCGACTTGTAGAGAAGTTCCAAAAACCCTGCCTATGAAAAATAGTTAGTATCCAATAACTAGAGAGGGTCACAAACAAGGTGGTCCTGGAAAACAGACAATCCATCGGTATCAAAGTATCACACTCTCCCAAGTACTTACTACATTGCTCCTTATGGAAATACACGAGAAATACCACTGAGTGATTGATTGACCAAAGAAACTCTGGTCCCTTTGTTTGTTTCACTGGGTGGGACTCTGTAGGAAAATAGATGACCCAAGAAACCCGAACAGCTGCTCTTGAGCGAGCTGAAATAGGGTAACCATAAGCAGGGTGAGCAACAGAATCAATCGATTAATCGATCGATCGGAAGCAGAAATGCTTTCAGGATCAAGTGAAACAAAGCCCCAAATGATGTGACATAGTGTCTATCATCTGGGAGACAGCAGAAGCTGACAGATCAGCATGGTATTCAGCAGTAAGAAATAAAGTCCTTGTGTTCCAAAATCATTTCTACCAATTCTATTATATTGTACTTTCCCAGCAGCGTGGCTTAGTAGAAAGAACACAGACTTGGGAGTCATAGTATGTGGGTTCTAATCCTGGATATGCCACTTGTCTGCTGTGTGATCTTGGGCAAGCCACTTAACTTCTCTGTGCCTCAGTTACCTCATCCGTAAAATGGGGATTAAGACTGTGAGCCCCACGTGGGACAACCTGATTACCTTGTATGTATCCCAGTGCTTAGAACAGTGTTTGGCATATAGTAAATGCTTAACAAATACCGCAATTACTATTATTATTTAAGTACTTAAGTGCTTTGCACATAGTAAGTGCTGAATACACGGCATTGATTCACTGGCTAAAACTGGGAATGACAAATGCAATAATATAGCGAATGGCCAGGGAATCAGAGGAACTGTGTTCTAATCCCAGCCCTGCTACATGTCTGCGGTGTGACCCTGGGCAAGTCACTTGACTCCTCTGTGCCTCAGTTACCTCTCCTGTAAAATGGGGATTAAAGGTGTGGGTCCCATGTAGAACACGGACTGTGTTCAACCTGATCATCTTGTATCTACCCCAGTGCTTAGAAGAGTGAGTCATAGTAAGCACTTAACAAATATCCAAAAAGGGGTAAGAGAGCATCTTTATATGCCCACAGTGTGGAAGGAATTGTTAGTCACACTTATGTAGCCCAATAAATACCTCAATAGTGGCATCCTTAAACCCAAAAGACTGTGAGCCCCTTTCTAGACTTTGAGCCTGTTGTTGAGTAGGGACCGTCTCTATATGTTGCCAACTTGTACTTCCCAAGTGCTTAGTACAGTGTTCTGCACACAGTAAGCGCTCAATAAATACAATTGAATGAAAGAAAAGACAAGTAGATATAAATTCCTTATGTGTTCATCCATTCTGCAGCATATCCTTGAGCTTCTTGCTTTGTTTTCTTGACATCATATTTCAACTATATGTCCCCTTCTTCGCTCATTTCACCTCCAAGGTAATTGGAAATGTAGCTATGACTTGCTTCCAGAAAGAAACCTCTGGTGGTTTTTTGGTCCTATTGCCAAACATGTTGTGAATTTCCTAAGGCCAAATGAAGCTCTCTCCTAAATGTTTAGCTTTGACTAGTAGTCTTTTTTAATTTATTTTGACCCCTTTTCTGCTAACTCTATACACAGGAATTTAATCCTAGACAGGCAGTGATACATAGGAAATTTAAATTCAATTCACTTTTTTTAATGCAATGCTACAAGGATGATGATGGCTTACTAAAATAGTCTTAATGCTAGCTTCTACACTCTCCATAATCCTAATCAGCATTTCTCATTTAGAAAATTGGAATTTGAATAACTAAAGCATACATTTCCCTTATATAAAAAGAGATCAATTGTCACTTTTAACCAAGGTCTCAGTATTTCCTAATCCACAGTCAATGTTGATATTTTTGATACATTTCACTAATAATAATAATAATAATAATAATAATAATAATAATAATGGCATTTGGTAAGTGCTTACTATGTGCCAGGCACTGTACTGAGTGCTAGGGTAGATACAAGCAAACCAGGTAGGACAAAGTCCCTGTCTGACATAGACGCACAGTCTCAATCCCCATTATACAGATGAAGTAACTGAGGCACAGAGAAGTCAATTTAGTTGCCCAAGGTCATACTGCAAACAAATGGTGGAGCTGGGATGAGAACCCATGACCTTCTGACTCCCGGGCCGTTGCTCTATCCACCACGCCAGGCTAATAGAATATATCCACTACATTTATCTGAAAATTTGACAGTTGTAACTGTGGAGTGATGTTACAATTTCAGACTATTATTATTATTAGGGTTTGACCAATTGTAAATAAGAGGACCTCTGTTTTCATTTGAGCTTAGTCACTGTCTCAACTTTAAGTTCTTTTGTATTGTACTCTCCCAAGTGCTTAGTACATTGCTCTGCAAATAGTAAGTGCTCAATAAATACAATTGATTGATTTAGGTTCTTTGCTCCTGATACCTTTCTGCTCCACATTATTACATGGATATTGCTGTACTGGTCTTCACTTTCGGGGACCCATTAATACTTTGGTTTCTCTCTTGGTATACTGTAGTGGCAATGCTCTTTTGCCCAATACCTTTTGCCTCTTGTGGCATTTATCTTCTTTAAAAGTTCTTAAATGTCTTGTTTCTTGTGATAGATAAGAAATGTACTTGTCAGAAAGGCCAAATATTTCATCATTACCTGTTATTCTTACTTCTCTTGTGAAATTTGCTCACCTGTATTCCATTTTGATCACTCGGTGATCACCATCACTCAGCAAATTGAAACTCTCTTTGAGGTAAATTACATTTATTTTTATTCAACTTTGCGTCTATATTATGAATTTAAATCAGTGTTGTTCAGTAATTCAATTCTGGGGGCATGGAGTTCTCCTCAGAAACACAAAGAATTTGGATCAACGTGAAAAACAATCTTTTGACACTGTCCTTAGGTAATCCTGCCAAGTGACTCATTTTTCAATAAATTCCCAACTATTACCTCAACATATTAAATTACCCTGCTGACAGAGCCGAGTTATTTCAAAATATCTCTTGACAAGCAATATTTGAAGAACAGACAGAGCTAGTCATTTGGGAGTTTTATCACTCATTGCAGAATATGCTTTATATGAATGTCTGTTTCACCGGAGACAAGAGGGAAGGTTCTAGTTGTTTTCTTGAATCGACCATCCTCTATGACAGGTACAGATCTTCTGAGGCGTAGGGACCGGGGGAAGGCGATGAGACAGGCAGTATGTGCACACAAACCGTACCCAACGGCTCAAGGCCAAACAGACTCAACAACAGGAGATAAAGAGACCAGGGCAAGAAAAACAAGCTTGCACCTGCAAGGCTCGGAGGCAACCTCAAGGCCATATCCGCAGCCAGCGATGGTTGGCAACGGGTGGCTGGGGGCGAGCCAGAACAAACCCTTCGTGACTGGACAGAGCTGTTGTTAGGCTAGTGGCTGGAGGGCGGTCAAAGCCTCGATACGCCATCCCCCGAGAAAACCCTGCCCCCGGGCAACGGGGGGTATAAGAGACGAACAAGACAAAGGGGGGGCACTCAGGCGCCTCTCTCCCGCCCTCTCTCCCTCTCTCTTGCTCTCTCTCTCTCTTTCTACCATGTAACCGCTGATAGCAAATAAACGGCAACCAAGCTTTGATCCTCCGGCTGACTCTTCCTGGTATGAACGCGCGGGCCGCGTCCGGAGACATCCGAAAACCCGGAGAGGGTAAGAACCCGAGAGTTGCCCCCGAAATCACGGGGAACAACGCTGAGGCTCAGACTTGGAACATCTAGCTGAAGGTTGAATTTCAATCATGAACGCCAAGAGTGCCAAAGCTAGTGCCCAATAGGAATATGACTGAATGACTGCACTCCAGAACAATGACCGTTGTCTTCCTGACCATAATTTTGAGGATAAAATTCACAGGAATTTCTTCATTCCATAATAGTTCTACTTGATTCTACTGTTTACCCCTTCAGAACATAATCTTGTCGTGAGCAGGAAATATGTCTACCATATCTGTTATATTATACTCTTCTAGGTTATTTGTACAGGGCTCTGCACACAGTAGGTGCTCAGTAAATAGATTTATTGATTCTTTGCCTTATCTTTTTTCATATTCATTCTCCAGGGACATTAGAGATATGAGTCACTTCGTTCAAGTGTCAACAAGAAATCGGAAGGATAAAATGGAATTATTTTTCAATGGTATTTGCTAAGCAATTACTATGTGTCAGGCACTGTTCTAAGTGCTGATATAGATACAAATCAATCAGGTCGGTTCCTGTTTCACATGAGGCCCTGTAGGTAGATGCTCCCCAACTCAGTTTGGGTCGCTGACCAGAGGGAGACAAGCCAACGAACAGACACCGAGCCAGAGTGATCAGTTCTGCCTCTTTATTGGGTGTATCCACATAGCTGTAGCTCAGTAAGCAAGAGAAGGAAGTGTCCAAGTCCTAATTAGCCCTAATTAGCAGGGCAGGCTCTGTAGGGTTCAGACTAAACACCTACAACTAAAAATAGCAGCAATACCTCTTATATACGAAGCCCCCTCGTACCAGTTAGCTCTCCCCATATTCCCAGGATGTTTATCTGTTTGGGACAACTCCCGTTCCGCGAACTTGTAGTGTAGCAGTTCTGTGTACTTGCTCAGGCGGAATGAGGGGGTGAATTCACAGATAGGGCACTCTTCCCACACTCCACCCCTTCACCCCCTCTGAACGCCTAGAGCAATCTGGAGCTGGGGACCACGATAGTTTTGGTGGAGAGCCTGCGCAGTTTACAACATTCTAGCACCAAAGATGCACAGAGCACGAGACACCCTAGCACGATCCACTGGGACCAATGTCCCGCTCCTACATTCCCGCACCCCCACAGCCATGAGACCCACCCACAGTCTGTCACCATTTTTTGGTTCAGTTTTTGTATCTTCAGTATCAGCATCAAGCACAGTGCTAAATACTTGTGTAGATACAAGATAATAATAATAATAATTCTGGTATTTTTAAGAGCTTACTGTTTGCCAAGGCACTGTACTAAGCACTGACCAGGTCCTACATGGGCCTCACAGTCTAAGTGGGAGGGAGAACAGGCAGTGAATCCCCATTTTGCAGATGAGGGAACTGAAGCACAGGAAGTTAAGTGATTTGCCCAAGGTCACATAGCAGGCAAGTGGCCGAGGTGGAATTAGAACTCAGGTCCTCTGACTCCCAGGCTCTTGGTCTTTCCACTAGGCCATGCTACGTCTCTCCCTTATTCTCACCCAATTACTTAGTCCAGCTCTCTGCACACAGTAAACAATAAATATCATTGATTGATTGCTAAAAAGGGGATAGTCTGGTCTACCATCAGCAGGCCTTGCTTCTGTAGGTATAAATTCCTTGTGAGCAGTCATCACATCTACCAACTCTTGTATTGTACTTTCTAAATCGCTTAATACAGTGCTCCACATCTAGTAAGTGCTCAATAAAACTTTTTGATTAACTGATGCTCATCAGTTTCTGATCCATCCACACTCTTTGGCCCACTCCCTTTCCCCATTCAATAACCCCTATTGTGAGACAATAGGTAAGACATAGAGCCAGATGATCTTCCTTCGGGAGACAATACGCCTGGTTAGAGTTCCAGAAACATCAGAAAAGTCCAAAATGGGCATTCACCTGGGAGGTTGGTACTGAGTTTAAGTGGTAAGTTTCAGTTAGGAATTGAACACTGATGAGTTCACCCCAGTTTTCTATCATTCTTGTTTGTATGTTTTTCCTCTCTTGGCAGTTAGAGGACTTTGATTTATCATCTCAAAGCTTCCCTCAGTGGGAGAGAATATGCGGAGAAACTGAAAAATTCAGCAATGCTCTCAGCAGTTGTCCCTCTGGGAAGCTGGGTGCCATTTTTCAAATAGCATGATTGACCCTCAATATGCTAACAGCCTGAACTGCTCTTTTTTAGACCACTCTAACTAATTGCACCCTTTGCAAGTCCCACCTAGACTTGGTGAACTGCAGAAAACTCCAATTGAAATTATCCTGAGGTAAGGTGGCTAAGTGGAAAGAGAACGGGCCTGTAAGTCAGAGAATGTGAGTTCTAATGTTGACTCCACCACTTGCTTGCTGTGTGACCTTAGCTAAGTCATTTAGACTGGGCGACGAGCCGAAGACCAGACACCGAGACAGAGTGATCAGTTCTGCCTCTTTATTGGGTGTATTCACATAGCTGTAGCGCAGTAGGCAAGAGAAGGAGGTGTCCAAGTCCTAAATCTAAGTCCAAGTCCAAGTCAGTTAACGTCTACATGCCTCAGTTACCTCATCTGTAAAATAGGGATTAAGACTGTGAGCCCCATGTGGGACAGCCTGATTACCTTGTATCTACCCCAGTGTTTAGAACAGTGCTTGGCCCATAGTAAGTGTTTAACAAATACCATGAAAAAGGCATAAACATCCTCTCTGTGCAGCATCTCAGACATTTTTATTATATTATCCCTCTGGGCAGAGATACCCTCCACTGATTATAGCCAGACACAAATGGTCTAATAGAACGCTAGGACAAAGACACTATGAATAATTCTACTGTTTGGGGGGCTTTGGGTAGAGTTTTTTGTTGTTGTTCTTTTGGTAAATTAGAGTAGGTAGTAGTGTTCATCCAGGAAACAAACCCCAAACTCTAGCAGCAGGTGGGTTGAGAAGCAGCATGGCATATTGTATAGAGCACTGGCCTGGGAGTCAGAAGGAAGTGGGTTCTAATCCCAGCTTTGACACTCGTCTGATGTGTGACCTTGGGCAAGTCGCTTCACTTCTCTGTGCCTCAGTTTCCTCATCTGTAAAATGGGGATTAAGGCTGTGAGCCCCAGGTGGGGCAGAGAGTGCATCCAAACAAATTTGCTTGTATCCACCCCACCGCTTAGTATAATGCCTGGCACACAGTAAGCACTTAAAAATACCAGAATTATTATTATTATTATTATTATTGTTATTATTATTATTATTATTATTATTATTCCCTGTAGAAAGCTAAAAACACACACTAGACACGGCTGAAAGAAGATGAAAAAGAAGCACCTAAAATCTGGAGAGGTTTCTAAATAACGAAAGGGAATGCACAGTTAAAGTTTCTGACCACGAACACTCATGGCCACATTTCTCCTCATCAATTTTCTCTTACAAAGTCAGCTGCTTCTTGCATTTCAGTTTCATTTTGGACCATTTACCTTGTGTCTTGACACTTTTCTTCTCCATAGTTTCCTTGTGGCATTTTTCACCTCTGCATTTCTCAAAGTGTAGATTAGGAGGTTTATCATGGAGGTTACGAAGGTATAAATACAGCCACGTTTTTGTCTACAGGCAAAGTGGTCACGGGTCGCTGTCACCCGTCGACTGGGGGCGGATTCTTTCGAGAATCAGTGCGGCAGGAGAGAGAGCGAGAGATTCCAGGGACTGAAAGCCTGGTTTTTATATAAAATTTATCCTCCGAGTTGAATTGAATAATTTAATTGTTGAAGCGCAATGAATTGAACTTCCCTTTCTGGAGGAATGTGATTAATTAATAATATTAGAGCTTTCCTAACAGGAGGAAAACACTCATACGTTAGTCGCACGTGGGTGAGGCAGCTTGCTCTCGCCATGTGCTTTCCCACACGGGAAGAATTCACTTACGTTCCCCGCACGTGGTGGAGCGGCTAGCTCTCTCCCATGTGCGCCCCACTCTGGAGGAATTCACTCATGCGTTGCCCGCGTGCGTGGTGAGAAGGCTAGCTCTCACCATGTGCTCTCCCTACACGGGAGGAATCCACTTACGTTGCCCTTCTGCAGCGGGGCACCTGGATCCCTCTCGAACGTTAGGCGAAACATTCCCCCGTCCCGCGGCCCTTTCCTCAATGGGTTAGTCCTGGTTGCAGAGCAGGCGTCTGGTGTTCTGGGCTGAGAAAGACACGTTGGGCCGGTGCTGCAGCTGCTGCTGCTGCACGTCTCGGTCTTCTGCCCAGAAGGTCAGAGGCGGCAGGTATTTATTATGTGTGGCTTTGGCAGTCCCGGCTTCCGTCCTCTGCTTGCTCAATCTCCTCCCCTTTCATCCCCCAAACCTAATTAGGTCGGCATGGAGGTGAGGGACACCTATCTTTCCGCCCTGCCCCCTCCGGCCAGAGAAGTTACGTCAGACGTAGCATTTTGACATTGGGATGGCCATTGCCCAGGGTCGCCTTGGCACATACCAACCCCTTGGCCCTAGACACATGTACCCACTTGACCCCAACCTTCCCTGCGTCCCTTCCCGGGCGCATGGTGGTGGGGTGAAGTGCCCTCCATCATCATCCCTCCCCTGACCGCAAGGACCAATGTCCTTCCCTGGCTGGCCACGGAGGCTGGGAAAGTGGATCCATGGGTTGGGGCAGAGGACAGGGCCCATCCCCTGGCCAGGGGTGACGGGAGGCGGAGCCATCAAGGTGCGCGGACCAAAGGTAGGGAGGGTGACTGGTGGACTGCAAAAGTCTTAAGATAGAGCACAGAGGCGGAAGCTGGGAGCAGCTGTAGAGTTCGTCGCAGCTGTGTGGATAGGGCCGAACAACAGTAACTTAATACTCAACATCTTCCCACTAAGCTCACTGCCAGGAGCAAAAGTAGCAGCAACTCATGGAATAGCGAGCTCCTCCCAGTTTAAAGAGTCCGTGGAAACAGTCCCAAACTCCTCTGGTGGTGTGGACACCTCGTGAGCTTCATGGTACATTGCTAGAGATCATCGTGTCCAATTGTCCAGAATCAACGGAATGAAGGGGCAAGGGGCACCAGTCATGTTGAAACAGGTGGTCCGATAGAAAAAGGTTCCCTTCCCTAATGCTCTCACATCATGGCTAAGACTGAAGACAGACTCCCTGGGAAGCAGTTCAGTGATGATTCATTTGCTCGACCTGTCCGGAATTCGGGCAATCCTGACCATAGAATTGTGAGGTACAGAAGTACCCAGGAACATCATACAGCCAGGTACAACGGATAAAGTTTGAAATAATAGCTTTTTCCTAAAAATATTTAACAAGTTAGATGACCAGCAGGCCAAGCAGTTTCATAGAGTGATGTGTCGTCATTCCCCCTCTCCCAGCATGGTGTCTGCAAAAGAGAAGGGTCTAGGTCTTGGAGGATTTCCAAGCTTCTACCAGAGTTAGTGGACAGCTCTCATCGCTACTAGCTGCACAGTTTTGCCCAGTCGGATTTAATTATCATTCCAAATATATCAAGATGAAACTTTGTATTTGATTTGCTTCTCTTTTACCAATTTAGCGAAATTTAAGGTAGTAAAATTTCAGACATAATGGTTAAACCACCACGCCTACAGTTGTTCATAGGCTGGAAGAAAAATTGCAAATTCACTCCCAGTTATGGCTATTGTAGTTTCTAGGGGGAGGTGCCTTAGATTGAGGAGGACAACCATTCACTTGAGAGGGAGGCAACCCTTTTCTGGAAGGAGGAGCCTTCTCTCAAAGGAGTTCCCTTTTGATCTTCCAAACTAATAGCACTACCCTGACGGCAAAGTGGTTAAGTTTCCTACCCCCATTCCTTAACTTGCAAATTTCTTGCACGTAGCTGGATGATCGAGTGATGGGGAGGGTCCACCGTTTCCTGATGACCCCAATTATGGCAACATTTCCCATAATTGATGATTTGCCCCCTAGCCAAGCATCCTTCCTAACCATAGATATCTGGGTCCCGGCATCTGCCAGGAAGGAGATTTTCTGACGATCATTTACTAGGACAGTCATTTATGGGGAGCACTCAGGCTGTGAGAGGCCCGCGGCCGCCATCCATTGCCCAGGCCCGCCGGATTCCCCTTCTAGTTTCCCTGCTCAGTGTTGGGTGGGGACATTGGTCTACCTTCCTGAGCGAGCAGTTTCAGAATATGCGTGGGCAGCCCATCCAGCTCGTCCATAGGAAATCCCCACTCCCTCAACTCCCGCTATATGGCCACCCGTTCTCCTGTGCCCAGTTTTCCTGAACCGACCCGCTGAGGGGGTCGGTGGGTGTCCCTTTAGTATTCGTTAGAACCGGCCTTCTCATACTTAACCCCAGGCCTTTCCCATTTATGGCTGCTAAACTCCGGATAATCGGCACCTCAGAAGACTGGAATAGGGACCAGTCACTGTTGACCACACCGGCCAAGGTGCTCCAGGTTTGTGTCCCAGTGGCCCTATCCCTCAAATGGTGGACCAGCACGCGCTCTGGCCCTGGGGGTGTACCCATTACTATTGCACGAAGTAGGCCCTCTCGGGAGGGGAGGGAACGGGGCTAGATTCCTGGGTTTTCTCCCTATCATCCAGGATTTGTTCAATTCCAAGCACCAGATGACACTGGGTTAATGCAGCTGAGTCGCTCCACCGGAGGGCGCCAGACCTTCCCTGTTCACTCTGGGAGACTGGACGAACCCAATGTACTGCGAGGGTCCAGAGGGTACGAACTTGAGTGTGAGTGTGGGTCACATACCCCCGGGCCCAAATCTAGGAGGCTGCTTTCATTTCGGCTGATGTCCACCTGGGCGGCTGCTCCCTTCCATACCCTGTCCAGCCAGCCTATCACCAGTTCCCTGGGGTCCCGGGAAAACTCTCTAGAGAGCTGCCTGACCTCAGTGGCTGTGAAGCTTGTAGTCTGGGTGGTGACCTTTCCCTGAGGATTATCTTCCTTGATAATAAGGTTGAGGGGCTTGGGCTGCCTCTAGGGGTTCTGTTGGGCACCTCCCAATCCCGCGGGGAAGGGGGCGGTTTCAGTTCTGGTAAGGGATGGGGATCTCCCTCCCCCTCCTCAGAGGTTTTTTCCCCATCCAGCCCCGAGTACATTACCCGCTCAAGTTTCTGTTCATTAATGGGGAATTTCCTCCACTCTTCCAACTCCTTAGCCACCCGAGGTGCCAAGGTCCTCTCTAAAAGGATCGCCTGCTGCATTTTTACCTCAGCCGCTGTCTGCAGTAAGAGGCATTTCATGTCACGTTCGTTTAGTTTCTTTCCTTTAGTTTCACCTCTAGAGCTTCCCTTTCCTGCTGCCACCGTCGTCGTCCCCGGGGTGCGGCTTGCAGCGCCGTTGCTAGGAGACCGAGGAGGGCGGTCTTTCCTTCCGTTTTCCTGATTTGGGTAGCCTTCTGCAAACCACAAAACTCCCTCACCAGATAGACCGTATTCTCCCAGTGGCCCAACAGCCAGAGGCTATGCTACCTCAGGGTTTTCCATCCCTGAACCACAAGGAATTCAAACAGTCATCTTGCTTCTCTGTCGCCTATCGCCGATCCCATCCCCATCGCCATTTATGTCACCCGTCGCCGGGGTACGTCTTCGTTCGGGAATCGTGAGGCGAGAGAGCGAGAACGAGAGAGAGAGAGAAAGAGAGAGAGAGAGAGAGAGAGAGAGAGAGAGAGAGAGAGATATGCCGGGGATGGAAAGCCTGAGTTTTATATAAAATTTGTTCCGCAAGGTGAATTGAATTGTATAATTGTTTAGGCGCAGTGAATTGAACTTCCCTTTCGGGAGGAATGTGATGAATTAGTAATATTAGAGCTTCCTTAACGGGAGGAATACACTTGTACGTTACCCGAACGTGGTGAGGCAACTAGCCCTCGCCACGTGCTTTCCCACATAGGAAGAAACCACTTATGCGTTACCCACACATGGTGAGGTGGCTGGCCCTCGCCAGCGGCACTCCGACTTGGGAAAGAATTCACTTATGCTTTCCCCGTCCGTAGTGGAGCACCTGGCTCCCAACCACCAACGTTCGGCGAGACACTCACCCGTCCCGCGGCCCTTTCCTCGGTGGGTTGGTCCGGGTTGCAGAGAGGACATGTGACGTTCTGGGCAGAGAAAGACACGTTATTCCGCTGCTGCAGCTGCTGCTGCTACACGTCTTGGTCTTCTGCCCAGAAGGTAGGAGGCTATGGGTATTTATTACCTGTGACTTAGGCCGTCCCGGCTTCTGTCCTCTGCTTGCTCAATCTCCGCCCCTCTCAACCCCATACCTTATTTGGTCGGCACTGAGGTGAGGGACACCTATCTTTCTGCCATTCCCGCCACCTCCGGCCAGAGAAGTTATGTCACAGGTAACATTTTTACATGGAGATAGCCGGTGTCCAGGGTCACCTTGGCACAGGGCCCTAGTGCACATCGTCCCTAGCCCAAGGAACAGGAAAATGTAAACAGGAGACGGGACAAAAAATATATTTCCTAGTAGGACGACGTCATAGTTAATGATTCCCCCTTCTAGACTGTGAGCCCACTGTTGGGTAGAGACCGTCTCTATATGTTGCCAACTTGTACTTCCCAAGCGCTTAGTACAGTGCTCTGCACACAGTACGCGCTCAACAAATACGATTGAATGAATGAACGAATGAATGAATGAATGACAAAGTACAAGAGGACTGAAGCATCCGTTGAGGGCCGATGTAATACACCAGAATTGCCACAGGAGGGCAGCTGCCCGGCTTTATCAGGGTCCGGCCGACTCCTCTGGATTCCCAGAGGCCCGCCGCCGTCGAAACAACCTCGCACCCCCCTCGGGAAGCAGTGAACCGAGTTGGAAAGGGTGCATGGCTGGGATTTGGCAGACCTGGGATGAAGTCCCGGTTGCGACACGTTTGTGCTATGTGACCTTGGCCAAGACACTTTGCAATCTGTGTGACTCAGCTGCCACACCTGTAAATCGGAGAATGAGCTAGGTGTTAACTCTCTTCCACAGGCTGCGAGACCTGATATGGGACGCAGGCTGCCTCTGCCCTGGTCGTACGGTCCCGAAACCAAGTTGCCAAGAGTAATCGCTGAACTACGGCACTGCGATAAAGCGAAAGTGAAAGAGGCCAGACCATGAATCCACTCAAACAATCCGGGGGTGTAGCCCTGGGAGGGAGAGTGGCGTGGCAGATTGGTGCACAAAGACTTTTGGAAGTCGTAGTCTGATAGTCGTTCTTGACTGGCATTCACCTCTGTCTACTGAATACCCACTCCTATCATGCCCCTAGAGCGGGAGAGATGGCCGGCAGTTGGTTAAAACATTTTCTGCTTGGAATTGATAGTAATTGTAATATTTTCCTAAGTACTTGCTATCACTCCCTGTGAGGTGTAGTACAGAGAACACACAGAGCCCAAACTCGGTCCAAATCGGGCTCCTTTCATCTCATTCGCTCTCGGAAGTGTTTATCACACAACTATCCGTCAAGACACTGAGCAGACCCATGTACTGCAGGAAGGTCCCTTAAATCGGGAAAAGTTTTTATACATCCTTTCAATGGCATGAGCCCTCTGCCCGCTGGTCCATGCAGCTGCCCTTTTCCCTCCACAAAATACTCCCACAGGAGCGAACCCTCATTAGTTTCCCGAGGATGAGAGTGGCAGAGCGGCGCAGGGCACAAAGGCTTCTGGGAGTTGTAGTGTGATGCTCGTTCTAGGCAGCGTTCACTTCTGCCTACCGAACTACCATTTCTGTCATGCGCCCTGGCAGGGCCCGTGGCCATGTCTGGCCCTGTTGGGAGGAGAGGGAGAGTGGCATGGCGGATCGAGGCACAAAGACTCTGAGAGTAGTAGTATGATGCTTTTTCTAGACAGCGATTACTGCCACTTAAGGACTACCACTTGCCCCGCGGCAAGGCCTGCGGCCATGTCTAGTCCTGTTGCAAAGAGAGGGAGCGTGGCATGGCGGCTAGGGGCACAAAGACGTCTAGGAGTATTACTGTGATGCTCGATTTCTGCCTGCCATCTAAAACTTCACATGTCCAAGACTGAGCTCCTTATCTCATCTCCCAAACACTGTCCTCCCTGAGTATCCCGTCACTGTGGATGGCACTACCATCCTTGCCGTCTCACAAGCTTGCAACCTTGGTGTCATCCTTGACTCCGATATCTCATTCACCCAACACATCCAATCCGTCACCAAAGCCTGCCAGTCACACCTCCACAACATTGCCAAGATTCGCCCTTTACTCTCCACCAAACCGCTACCTTGCTGGTTCAATCTCTCATCCTATTCCGACTGGATTACTGAATTGGCCTCCTTTCTGATCTCCCATCCTCCTGTCTCTCCCCGCTTCAATCTGTACTTCACTTTGCTGCCCGGGTTATCTTTTTTCAGAAACGCTCTGGGTATGTCACTCCCCTCCTCAAAAATCTCCAGTGGTTGCCTATCAATCTTCGATTCAAGCAAAAAGTCCTTCAAAAACTCCTTCAGAGCTTCAAAGCTCTCCATCCCCTCTCCCAACCTCACCTCCCTTCTCTCCTTCTCCAGCCCAGCCCACACACTCCACTTCTCTGCCACTAACCTCCTCACTGTGCCTCATTCTCGCCTGTCCTCGCTGTCAACCCCTGGCCTACGTCCTACCTGTGGCCTGGAATTCCCTTCCTCCACACATCCGCCAACCTAGCTCTGTTCCTCCCTTCAAAGCCCTACTGAGAGCTCACCTCCTCCAGGAGGTCTTCCCAGACTGAGCCCCCGCTTTTTTCCTCTCCTCCTCCTCCTCTCTTCCCTATCCCCCCATCCCTCCCTCTGTCCTTCCCCCCTACCCTTCCCACATCACTTGTTTATATTGGTACATATTCATTACTCTATTTATTTTATTAATGATGTGTGTATAGCTTTAATTCTATTTATTCTGTTGGTATTGACACCTGTCTACTTGTTTTGTTTTGTTTCTTTGTCTGTCTCCCCCTTCTGGATTTGCCGATTTATACTTCCCAAGTGCTTAGTACAGTGCTCTGCACACAGTACGTGCTCAATAAACACGATTGAATGAATGAATGATTAGTCTCTGTACTGTCTTCAGAGCATCCACTCCACTGTCTGGGTTATTTGAAAATATTTTGAAACAAAAATTGAATTGGATGTGAGCTCCCCAAAGTATACTTTTCATCTTCCCAACTTCCCTGCCATCCTACATTCTTTCTCTCATTCTTCCCAGCTGCTTCTTGCAGAGATCTCGCATGTGCTTTCAAAATCTACTCCCTCTGCTGCCTTCTGAAACCCCAGTGCCCTTTCCTCCTCACAATTTTGGTCCCATGTCCTGACCGACTACTTCATAGCACAACTACGTCAGTACAAAACTGAAAACATTAGGTGTAAGACTCCCAAACCTCCCCCTCACCTCTCCAACTACTACCCACCCCAGCATTTATTGTCTCTCCCTTTCAAGCCAACTCTGAAGATGAAATCTCCTGCCTGTTCTCAAAATCCATCGTCTATGCCTTCAACCCCTCCCCTTTCACTTTCTATATGCACTTCACACTTCCTCTGCTCTTCTTCCCTCCCTAACCAGATTCTTTAATCCCCCATTCCTTGATGGCTCCTTTCCCTTTATCAATCAGTCAGTCAATGACCGCGTTGTGGGGAGCTGCAGCAGCGTCGACGTCTGCTGAGCCCCTCCCCAAAACAACCAGCCCCCCAGCACTTCCATTTCTGCCAGTAATCTAATTATTCCTAAAGGTGTCTTTCTCTCCCTGGAGACTGTGGTCAGGTAATATGTCTGGTATATTGTTCTGCCATACCGCTCCAAGAGCTTAGTACAGAGGTCTACACACAGAATGCACTCCATCAACATGAATGAAGGATCGACTGACCGATTGAGTCAAACACACCCACAAAGAATCGGCTTGTGGGACAGGAAGAAAAGTGGTATTATACAGTGATGGGAAATAGAGCTGTAAGTATGTAGAGCTCTAAGGCCGGATCTCGACAAGGTGACCCTGTGGATATGTCCCCGCTCTGTAATTTACTGATTTATTCATTTGTTCCTTTCTTTTTTATCTATTTCTATAAAGTAAGCTCTGTCTCTCCCTCTAGTCTATAAGATCACTGTAGGGAGGGAAAAGTGTCTGTTCACTGTTATAGGTTACTCTCCCAAGCTCTGAGGACAGTGTTTTGCATGCAATAAATGCTCAATCAATTCGACTGAATGAATGAACGAATGAATGAATGAATTCTGGGAGCTTCGGGTACCTCTTCTGTATAAGGGAAGGTGTGGACTGGGATTCCCATGTGGGACAAGACTGTGTCCAATGGGATTAGTTTGTATACACCCCAGCGCTTAGTATAGTACCTGGCATATGGAAGAAATAAGAAGAAATACCAATAGAAGAAAAATCAAAGAAAGAAATGAAGAAAACAATTGCCCGGTCTGGATTTGAATGGAAAGGGAAAGATCTGTGTTTTGGACTTGTTAGTTGTAGGTGCGGATGAACCGTGGTTGTCATCGTCCTGCCCCAAGAAATTCGATAATGTAGATGGGAGAAGGGACAACAAATCTCTTCCCGTTAAGAGGACGTCATAGAGTATGATGAAGTGCAAAGGACCGCAGCATGGGTTGAGTGCTGGGTCTTACACTTGAGAGGCTATATCCCCTTCCAAAAGCCATTTCAACACTCCTGGTCTACTTTAGCACTTCATCCCAATTTCACATTGTACTTGTACACATATGCCCTATTATTTAAGCATTAACTCATGTACCTATACCACTTTCCCTTCTTTCTCATACCTGTAATTTATTTTCATGAATATAACCTCCCTCCCCCAAGTACAGGGATTTGCACACAGTAGACATTCAGTAAAAGCTATTAACTGATCAGTCAGTGCAAGGATATGACCTGGATCCACAGGGCAGGTAGTCATCTTTGCTATCTGGTCTTGTGCGGTATCGATGAATATAGATCATTAATTGAGCACTTTCTGTGTGAAAACCATGGCACTAAGTATCTATGGGAGTATAACATGGAGGTGACATTCCCTACCCACAAGGAATTTACAGGGGAGGTGGACATGAGATTAAATTACGAATATATATATATAAATGCTGTGGAGTAGAGAGTGAGGCAAATACCAAGTGTTCAAAAGGTAGAGATCCAAGTGCATAGGGGATGCAGAAGTGAGAGAGAGTAGCAGAAACGACAGCTTGGTCGGGGAAAAGATGTGGAGGAGATGTGACTTTTGAACAGCTTTTTGGGGAGAGTAGTGATGCGAAGAGATCTACTAGCTAACAGCATGAGAATAATAACAATAATAATAGTAATAATAATAATAATATTTGTTAAGCACTTACTATGCACCAAGCACTGTTCCAAGTGCTGGGGAAGATACAAGGTAATCAGGTTGTCCTATGTGGGGCTCACATTCTTTATCCCCATTTCACAGATGAGGTAACTGAGGCATTGAGAAGTCAAGTGACTTACCCAAAGTCACACAGCTAATATGTAGCAGATCCAAGATTGGAACCCATCACCTCTGACTCCCAAGCCCCTGCTCTTTCCACTAAGCGTCGCTGCTTCTCGCCAAAACAGATCTGAGAAGACATCTGGTGCTCTGATTCTGGGAATCAATGCAGCCTCAAATTTATTAGCACCAAAAGGCAAATTACACTTGAGCAATATTTGCCATTTTTGTAAAAATAGCAACAGAAATTCTCCAGCTTGAAGAAGTACAGTCATTTTCACCCAGGCCATCTACTTGCAACCTGAGTCGCTTTAGGGCTCCACAACTTCCTCATGGCATTTTTCACCTCTGTGCTCCTCACGGTGTAAACTATGGAGCTGAACATATGAGTGATGATTGTAAAAAACTACAGCCATTGACAACTATTGAGAAGGTAGTCACGGGCCTCATGAACGTGAAAATGCAGGAGGAAAAGATCACAACAATGATGTGGGAGATGCAAGTGGAAAGGGCTTTGCCTCTCCCTCAGAACTCTGAGTTTTCAGGGAGTGGAAGATGACGATGTAAGAAACGAACAAAAGGAAAAAAACTCAATGTGCACATCACCTCGCTGTTGGCCACGGCTAGCAGAACGAAGATGAGCAATTTGAGGGTGGGGCTGGAGGGAGAGCTACTAACTTCAATTCTTTCTTTTTTTTGTGGTTATAGATTTGAAATGGGGAAGTTCAGAATGTCCTCCCTGATCTATTCATTGTCCTGTCTCCTTAATGAGCAAAGAGGTTGGGTGAACAGGATGTGAATTTCTACTACTAAATACATTCCCCTGAGAAGAATTATTAAAATGACTCGCTAGCTGCTGACTAGATGGCTAGACAATCCAAATTTTCTGCTTTAAAGTCCTACTTTGTCATTCATCTGTAAAGGACTTTATCATGTGAAGCGGTAAGTGGAGAGATAGGATAAAGCCCCAGTTCTTCAGACCTTTTCAGCATCAACAAATGTGACTAATGTAGGTTTTCCAGCCTTCCTGATCTTTACTTTGCATTCGCATTAAAAAACACATATTTTCATCATTACTCTTTAATATTTTTGGTGATGTCTAGAAATAGATCTCTTCCTGTAGCTCACAAAAATATCCAAGTATCTTTCTATGTCTATTTTACATTCACTTGATATTGTCTTGAAGTGACTCTTTTATAAACATATTGCAACTGGGAGCAGTGTGGCCTAATGGAAAGAGTATAGGATTGAGAGTCAAAGGACCTCAGTTGAAATCTAACTCTGCCACTTGGATTCTGTGTGACCTTGGTCAAGTCACTTCACTTCTGTGTACCTCAGTTTCCTCATCTGTAAAATGGTAATTTACTTTTTGTTCTTCCTTGCCCTTCGAATGCAGCATTCAGCATGTACCTGATTTCTTCCACTCTGGTATTCCACCATTGTTTTTCTGTATACCCTAGCTTAACCTATAAATCCCATGGCAGGATTTTGTACCACAATTGTTTCGTTTTGATCATCAGGAGCTCGGAGGTGTGGATGCATTTCCTATTTTGTGGTACGATTTCTTTAAACCTCTGCATTTTCATCAACCAAGGTCATGGGTTCTAATCCAGGCTCTGCCACTTCTCTGCTGTGTTAGCTTGGGCAAATCACTTCACTTCTCTGGGCCTCAGTTAGCTCATCTGTAAAATGAGTATTGAGGCTGTGAGCCTCACATAGGACAGGGACGGTGTCCCACCTGATTTGCTTGTATCCACCCCAGCGTTTAGTGTATTGGCTAGCACAGAGTAAGTGCTTAACATATACCATTATTATTAACCTTGGAGGTATCTCTGCTGAGCACACCATCTTGATAGCTTCCTAAATTCATTCTCATCTACTCACTGTCCACACTGAGACCTATCTGAGTTTCCTTGTTCTAACAGGGCTGCTATGCATTTGTCACCAAGAACCTAGGAAGCAGTGTAGCCTTGTGGTTAGAGCATGAGCTGGGAATCAGAAGGACCGGAGTTCTAAACCTAGCTGTGTCACGTGTCTGCTGTGGGACTTTGGGCAAGGAATTTAACTTCTCTGTGCCCGAGTTACCTCACCTGTAAAATGCATATTAAGACTAAGAGCCCCATGTGGGACAGGGCCTGAGTCCAGCCTGATCAACTTGTATCTACCCCTGCACTTGGTACAGTTCTGACACATCGTAAGTACTTAATAAATACCTTTAAAATAAAAGGACTATCAGTCAATCTTATTTATTGAGCACTTTCTTTTTGCAAAACACTGTGCTAACTTCTTGGGAGAGAGCAATATAACAATAAGTTGACACATTTTCTGCTCACAACCACTATTCAGGTCATTTCTCAGAGCTGGATGGTTTTTGAAAGTTTGGATACCACCTTCCAATGTTTTCTTTCTACCAATGCCCACGCATTAAAAATTATAACAAAGGCTTTAAGCTTGGCCCTACCACAAGTAGAAGTTGGAGAGATAGCAATTATCACTCATATCAATGACAAGAGAGTCTGCTAGTTTACATTAAATTCTAGGTTTATTGTGTGTTTTATGTTTCTATGTGAGATTCCTGGGTTATCTACAGTCTGTTTCCTTGGCTAAACATCTTTTCTTCTTTCTCTGGAAAATAAATGAGCACTGATCCCATAAGAAGGAGGAAGAAACTAAAAGCTGACATAAGAGGAGAAATAATCTCAGAAGAGCATCAGGGGAATAAAGAAGGGTACAGGTTTCTTGTCTGCTAAACATTTAGTTTATCATCAGCCTAATGTACTTTTCTCTTAGGTGGAATGTGAATGTGAGTATCAGTTGGCGTTTATGAGACTCGAATAGTCAAGGTTACTAATCTTCTTGTCTATTGAAAAGGGCATGGAAATCAAACACAGTGTACTTCAGGGATAACTGAACGGAAAAGGCTCTGAAGATATTGACTGTTCCCAGCTCCACCGCTGACTGGGTAAGTTTATTCATGCATTCAATTGTATTTACTGAACGCTTTCTGTGTACCGAGCACTGTACTAAGCACTTGGGAGAGTGCAATATAACAAAAAACAGACATTCCCTGTCCACAGTAAGCTTACAGTCTAGATGGGGAGACAGATATTAATGTAAATAAATCAATTACTGAAATGTATGTAATCTTGTATTGTCTTGTATCTACCCTAGCGCTTAGAGCAGTGCTTGGCACATAGTAAACGCTTAATAAATACCAACATTTTAGTATTATTATTAATAATAATTACAGAAATGTACGTAAGTGTTATGAGGCTTGAGGGTGGGGGGATGAACAAAGGGAGCTCGTCAGGATGATGCAGAAGGGAGTGGGAGAAGAGAAAAGGGGGGCTTTGTCAGGGAAGGCCCCTTAAAGGAGATGTACCTTCAATAAGTCTTTGAAGAGGGGAAGAGTAATTTTCCTTCAGAACTGAGGAGTTAAGTTAACCTGATCTGCTTCAATTTCCCACTGTCTGAATTGAGAACTGTAAACACCTTCCCATCCCTCCCTGGGGTTTGGAGAAAATTGACACGATTATAGAGATATGGTACTTTGAGTTCTGTTACTTGATCGATTCAAAGCAAAACTAATAAGGATGATTATTCTCTATACAGAATCTGCAGCTCTCACCCGTGCCCTCATCACCTATCCTGAGTTGATGGGTAATGAAAACAATGTGACAGAATTCATTCTACTGGGACTTACACCGAATCCAAGGGTGCAGAAAGTCCTCTTTGTTGTCTTTTTAATCATCTACATCATCACCATGGTGGGAAATCTGATCCTTGTGATACCAATAACCACTGGTAATACTCTGGACACCTCTGTGTATTTCTTTCTGGCCTATTTGTCATTCATTGATGTCTGCTATTCTTCTGTCAACACACCTAAACTGATCATCGACTCTGTGAGAAGAAAATAATCTATTTCAAAGACTGTATGACTCAGGTCTTTGGAGAGAATTTTTCTGGCGGGTCCGAAGTTATTCTCCTCAGAATGATGGTCTATGACCATTGCATGGTGATATGTAAACTGCTGCAATACACGACCATAATGAACAGGCGTGTGTGAGGTGTGCAGGGGAGGCCTAGTGCACACGACCATCCAGATTCTCTTCATGGTCGATTTACCCTTCTGTGACCCCAACGTCATCGATCACTTCCTGTGTGATTTGAACCCTTTGCTGAACTTTGCCTGCACAGACACCCACACCCTCGGCCTCTTTGTAGCCACCAGCTGTGGGTTGATCTATTAAACTTAGTCATGTTGATGATTTCCTATGTCATGATCCTGCGCTCCCCGAAAATACACAGTAAAGAAGGTAGGCACAAAGCTCCCTCGACCTGCGTCTCCCACATCACCGTTGTCATTCTGTTATTCGTTCCATGTATATCGGCCCGCCTCCATCTTCCCCATGGATAAAACTATAGCGGTATTTACACGATTGTAACCCCTATGCTAAACCCCCTCATCTACACCCGGAGAAATATCCAGATAAAAAATGTCATTAGGAAACTATGGAGCAGAAAAGTGACTTCTGAAGTTAAATAGGCATCACCCTGTGAATATTATTATATTTGTCAGGGTGAGGGAAGTGGCAATCATAGATTTCGGGTAACATTTTTAGGGAAAATGTATAGGGCACTCAAAGCTCAGCGGAGCACATGTCTTATATCTAGTTTGTATTTTCTAAGACCTTGTTACAGTTTATTGCTATTTTGATTGCTATTTTGATGGTATTGATGTCTGTCTACTTATTTAGTTTAGCTGTTTGCCGCCCCCTTCTAGACCATGAGCCCATTGTTGGGATTGTCTCTATCTGCTGCCGAATTGTACTTTCCAAGTGCTTAGTACAGTGCCCTGCACAAAGTAAGTGCTCGATAAATATGATTAAATGAAAGAATATTGCATTCAGTAGGCCCTCAAGAAATACCACTACATGAACGACTAAAGATTCTCTTAGCTGTAGAGGTATTCATCCTCACTTCAGCTTATTTAACAACCTTTACATGATAAGAGGCTGACTTTACTCCTGCTACAGCTGCTTTCATATATTTTTTTATCATTCTCTCATCTCAAATGAGGAGAATTGAAAGGATCCTGCTCAATAATGCAGTCAGTCCCCTTCTAGTTTAAAGAATAAAATGAATGTATCTTTAGTAACAGAGCGTTGTCTTTTTCCTGTTTTTTTCCTATAGTTCCACGGAATATCACATTATACCAGACATATCATAATCATAACAGTAGAATGGGGTGTTTCCTAATCTGATTACTGCAAAGTGGGTCATAGAAGATGGGAACTCCTTGTGAATTACAAAACAAACCAATGCTAATTCTTTCTCCAATCAACAATCTGGAGAGTGACAGTACTAGGAAGAATGATATGTGATAGCATTCCACATCCATATCATGATGCTTAGCTATGAAGGAGGTCAAAGTGTGCTTCCTTTCATTGATTCTGCACTAGATTCAGCAAATCAGAAAACAAAAACAACTTGGAGGAGATCAAGATCAAATCGGAGACATTGGGACTGCTTGGCAAACTTTTCCAGCCCAAGAAAAGCTGCTTAAATAGGTCAGTGTCCAATGTGAGGGATCAATGTTTTCATGCATCTGCTCCTAAAAATTATAGTTAATTCATTCATTCAATTCATTCAATCGTATTTATTGAGAGCTTACTGTGTGCAGCACTGTACTAAGCGCTTGGGAAGTACAAGTCGGCAACATGTAGAGATGGTTCCTACCCAACAACGGGCTCACAGTCTAGAAGGGGGAGACAGACAACAAAACAAAACATGTAGACAGGAGAAGTTGTAGAGTTCTGTAGAGTTGTAGAGTTGTGTAGAGTAGAGTTGTGTAGAGTTGTTGAGGACCAGTCAGGATCCACTGTGAGGAGCATCATGACTCTCTGGAAAGAACGCAGGCCTGGGAATCAGAGGAGCCGGGTTCTTATCCCAACTCCTCCACTTATCTGCTGTGTGACCTTGCACAACTCACTTCACTTCTCTCTGCCTCAGTTCTCTCATCTCTAAAATGGGGATTAAAGCTTTGAGCCCCATGAGGGACAGGGACTGTGTCCAACTTGATTATGATGTAGTCACCTCAGCGCTTACTACAGTGCCTAGCATATAGTAAGCACTTAAAAATACCATTTACATAAAAAGAGAGAAAAGGAAAAGACAGAGGTGCTTATGGTGGCAAGGAAGAGCATGGAAAGGGACAAATTTGTCAGTTACGTTTTACCTTTTTCTCAGTGACACAAGCTATTTATTACCTAATAGAGAATGTATTGGTTATAAGTGCCGTCACAGAAGAAAGCCCAAGACGTCATCAAGCATTTGATTAATCAGACCTAGAAGCACTTCAGAGGGGCGTTGTGGCTCTATCTGGAGGTGATGACCAAGGCATTAAGGCTTCCCATCATACTTCACAGCCTTGCTCAAAAATCTAGAATGTCTCTCCTGGTGCAAAGTCTCATCCTAGATGATAGAGTAGCCTAGATAATTGAGAATCGGGTGAGAGTGAATTACCCCAACTGACACCTTGAAACTCTGTGGAGGTGGGAAGAACTAATGGCACAGGTTGGTATCATCAGCCAATCTTTTTGCTGACTTGGAATGGTTCAGAAACAGCATGGCCTGGTGGATTCCAGTCTTCTATCAATCAGTCTATCAATCAATCGTATTTATTGAGCACTTACTATGTGCAGAGCACTGTACTAAGCGCTTGGGAAGTACAAGCTGGCAACATATACAGACAGTCCCTACCCAACAGTGGGCTCACAATCTAGAAGGGGGAGACAGAGAACAAACCCAAACATACTAACAAAATAAAATAAATAGAATAGATACGTATAAGTAGAATAAATAAATAGAGTAAGAAATATGTACAAACATATATACATATATACAGGTGCTGTGGGGAAGAGAAGGAGGCAAGATGAGGTGGATGGAGAAGGGGACGAGGAGGTGAGGAAGGAAGGAGTTCAGTCTGGGAAGGCCTCCTGGAGGAGATGAGTTCTCAGTAGGGCCTTGAAGGGAGGAAGAGAGCTAGCTTGGCGGATGGTCAGAAGGAGGGCATTCCAAGCCCGGGGGAGGACATGGGCCGGGGGTCGATGGCGGGACAGGAAAGCCGAGTAGGTGCGAATGAGGTTGTCGTTAATGTAACTTGATGATAACAAGGGCTTTTTTCCCGGGGTTGGGGGTGGGGGAGTCAGTCAGGACAGGACCGGGAAGGGGGTTGGGGGGCACTATAAGGAAGGTCGCTTAAGTGGGTAGGGGTGGAAGCAGGGGGCGTCTATGGCGGCGATCGAGGAGAGTAGCCTTCCGGGGTCAGCGGGGGCCACGCGGTGTGATGGCGGGCGGGCCTCTCGGGAACGGAGTCCTGGGCGTCTATGGGGGCGCTCTGAGGAGAGGATCATTCCTGGAGCAGCGGGGGACACGCGGTGTGATGGCGGGCGGGCGGGCCTCTCGGGAACGGAGTCCCGGTCGTCTATGGCGGCGCGCTCTGAGGAGAGGATCCTTCCAGGAGCAGCAAGGCCGCGTGGTGTGATGGCGGGCGGGCCTCTCGGGAACGGAGTCCCGGGCGTCTATGGGGGCACTCTGAGGAGAGGATCCTTCCGGGAGCAGCGGGGCCACGCGGTGTGATGGCGGGCGGGCCTCTCGGGAACGAAGTCCCGGGCGTCTATGGTGGCGCGCTCTGAGGAGAGGATCCTTCTGGGAGCAGCGGGGGCCACGCGGTGTGATGGCGGACGGGCCTCTCGGGAACGTTGTCCCCGGGCGTCTATGGCGACGCTCTGAGGAGAGGATCCTTCCGGGAGCAGCGGGGGCCACGCGGGGTGATGGCAGAAAGGTCTCTTGGGAACGGAGTCCCGGGCGTATATGGCGGGCCTCTCTGGCGCTCTGAGGAGAGGATCCTTCCAGAAGCAGCGGGGGCCACGCGGTGTGATAGCGGGCGGGAGGGCCTCTCGGGACCGGAGTCCCGGGAGTCTATGGCGGCGCGCTCTGAGGAGAGGATCCTTCCGGGAGCAGCAAGGCCGCACGGTGTGATGGAGGGCGGGCCTCTCGCGAACGGAGTCCCGGGCGCCTGTGGCGAGTCCCGGGCGTCTGAGGGTCGTGAAGCAGAAATGTTCCCTCTCGGTGTCTGCAGCCTTGGCCGGAAGGAGAAAATCTCGCGGGTTCTAAACTGTGAACCCACTGTTGGGTAGGGACCGTCTCTATATGTTGCCAACTTGTACTTCCCAAGCGCTTAGTACAGTGCTCTGCACACAGTAAGTGCTCAATAAATACGATTGATTGTTTGATTGATTGGATTGAGCACAGGCTTGGGCATCAGAGGATCTGGGTTCTAATTTCAGCTCTGCCCTTTCTCCACTGTGTGACCTTGTGCAAATCACTGCTCTGTGCTCAGTTACCTCATTGGTTAAATGAGGATAAAGACCTTGAGTTCCTTGTGAGGTGTAGACTGTGTCAAACCTGATTAGCTTGTATCTTCCCGAACACTTAGTACAGTGCATTGCACACAGTCTGCTCTTAGCAAATACCATTGAAAAAAGTCAGAAGAAAGCAAGAAGCTTAGTCTTTACCTCTAATTCCAGGGGAAACCATTCCACTGGGAAGACAGTTCGTCACTTGCTGGATGGAGGTACAGTGGAAACCTGAGTTCTGATAGGTGATCCTGGTTGTGTGGACGGGTTGCTGGACTGCCTTCAAAATGGCCCTCCTCTTTTGAGGAGTCAGATATTAGAGAAGAGACCTCCAAACTGTAAGCTCACTGTGGGCACAGAATGTGTGTTTAATGTTACATTGTATTCTCTCAAGCTTTTAGTACCGTGCTCTCCACACAGTAAGTGATCAATAAATACCATTGACTATGAAAGCATTCTCCCTAGGCAGAGAGGGCTCAGATCCCTAATGTGTCTCTGTTGAATTCCTTATAAGCATGGCAGGCTTGGGATCATGAGGCACTCTATCCCTCTATCCAGGCCCTATCCAGGTTAGGAACTGACCATCCCCGGGGTTTTCAAAGTGATGGGTGTGGTTAGAAAGACCCAAGCCCGGTCAAAACAAATAATGCTTTAACTGCTTCAATTGGGGCTGTGACAAGAACAGAAGTACAACACTGGAAATAGGTTCACAATACCGGTCTTGGGAAATTTTCGATGATCTGTCTGGCAGAGGCACCTGTGTGAAAGTGTAGGTCTGCTCTATATCTAGCCCCTCCTTAAGAACAGGTTCAAGTCTTCCTTTTTTCCTCTTTCTCACACCTCTCATTCCCCCACAAACTAAAGGTAGCATCTTAAAATGAATGGTAAATGCTTGGTTTGAGTCAAAAGAGTCTCATCTCCTGTTTTCTCACTCTTCCCTCTTTTTCCGCAGTTCACCTCCAGACAAAAGCACATGATGAGGTGCTGAAACAAGAACAGGGACAGGAAGGGGAAGAATGGGCAAAGGACGTGCTGTTTCAGACTGTAAGCTCATTTTGGGCAGGGAACATGGCTACCCACTCTGTTATATTGTACTGTCCCAAAAGCTTAGTACAGTACTCTCACACAGTAAACACTTAATAAATAACACTGAAGGAGATGGAGATAGATGGGAACAAGGGTGAAAGGTAAAATAAAAAACGTTGTTTACCACAACCACCTGCCATTTAATATTGTCACATGTCTGAGAGACATAAACAGAAAGTGTTCACCCAGGACCTCCATGTTTTTGGCGTCTGGGGTCAGGAAAAACCTGCTGCCCTTTCAGATATGGGGGGGGGGTCAGTAAAGGTCCTTAGGCGTAGGCTCAGAGGTAGATTCTCAGATACTCAAGCACAAGGGATTGGACAAGGAAGATCAAGCCGAAAGTCCATTAAGAGTATCAGTTCAGACAACCCAGAGACAGTGTCGACTGGAGGCCTGAGAAACTTCTCAGGGTCCTAACCCAGTCCAGAACGACAGAGGTAGCCCTGTAGAGTTGGGGCTGGCCACAAGGTGCCAGAAAATTCTCTGCAATGAGTCACTGGAATGGGTCAGGCAAGGCAGCAACGTCAGGATATCCTATCCTGGCAGGTTGGTGGTGACGATGGGAATCCTAGTTCTATCTCTGTGACAAGTGACTTTCAGAATGGGGAAGGAAAGGGAGAAGAAAAGAGACTCAAAAAATCCTCTCCCCCCTCCCCAGCCACCAGAACTAGAGCTAGATACTCCATTCTCCAACTCCTCATTTTTAGTTTCCCAGACCCTCCCACAGTTTCCCCTGTGACCTGTCTTGCACGTGAACTCTTGCCTCACTGACAGTTTCAAACTTACCTATTGCCCATAGAGTTGATCAGGGGGAGTAGGGAAGCTGTGTGCCCTAGCAGAAAGAGTACAGGCCTTGGAGTCAGAGGACCCCGTTCTAATACTGACTATGCCAATTACTTGCTCTCTGACCTTGGGGAAGTCATTTGAGTTCTCTGTACCTGTTTCCATAACTGTAAAATGGGGATTCAATACCTGCTCTCCCTCCTACTCAGACTGTGAGCCCCATGCGAGACAGGGACTGTATCTGACCTAATTGGCCTATACCTATCCCAGCACATAGAACACTGTTTGACATATACTAAGCCCTTAACAAATGCCCTAAAGAAAACAAAAAAAGTTAGAGAGGTTGTCTACCGAAGTTGCCCCATTGGGCTGGGCTGCCCCAACTTTGAACTCATCATCTTCCAAAGACATGCTCTAGTAGTACTGAATGTGGAGACCTGGCCAGGCCTAGAACAGCTTCACAGTGGCTGGCCAGTCCAAATCATGTGGAGCTTTTTAAAGATCCAAGGCTTTAGGGTGTATCCATCCACCCTGATCAAAGCCTCTATGACCTTAGTGGCCAACAGAGGGAAGGTGTGGTGGAGGACCCAACTTTCAGTACTGAGGTAGGAGGCTTGTGCCTGGCTCCTAGTCAGAGCCATGTGGAACATTGGCCGAAGTTGTCAGGTAGGCTGGGGGAATGGAATGTGTGTAGAATGAGTGGTGCGCAGGGAGAGATGCTGACTTACCTTCTAGGTCCTCCTCCCTAGGTGTAGAATGAGGTCACAATTCTGTGCGTGGGTTCTAGTTTGGCTGTATATTGCATCATACCCAGCGGGCGCTCAACAGATACTACTACTATTGCTAGTGCCTACAATTACTATCAATCAATCAATCAATCAATCAATCGTATTTATTGAGCGCTTACTATGTGCAGAGCACTGTACTAAGCGCTTGGGAAGTACAAATTGGCAACATATACAAATTGGCAACATATACAAATTGGCAACATACTACTACTAATTGTAGTATTTGGTAAGGGGTTACTATATGTAAAACACCGTTGGACACATTTATTATTATTATTAAGTGCCGTCGAGTCATTTCTGAGTCATAGTGACTCCTTGGATATACTTTCTCCAGAACCTCCCATCCTCTACCATAATACACAATCTACCTAATGGTTCTTCCATTATCGTTGTTATGGTCTCTATCCATCTAGCTGCTGGTCTGCCTCTTCCACGTTTTCCCTGTACTTTTCGTGACATTAGTGTCTTCTCCAGAGAATTAGTCCCCCTGATTTTGTGTCTAAAATATGGTAATCTAAGTCAGGTCATTTGGCCTTCCAAATGCCACTTCGAATCAATTTGATCCAAAATCCTTTTGTTTGTTTTTGAGCAGTTCATGGTATTCAGAATCCTTCTCCAACACCACATTTCAAAAGAACTGTTTTTTCTATCCTGTTTTTTTCACTGTCCAGCTTTTGATCCATACATTGTCACTGGAAAAACCATAGAGTTGACAAATTGCATTTTTGTGGCAATTGTTACATCAGCACATTTCAAGACTTTTTCCAGGCTCTTCCTAGATAGTAACTATGTAAAAAATTATTGACACAAAACGCTGGAATAGATACAAGTTAATCAGATCAGACACAGTTCTTGTCCCACGTGGAGCTAACGGTCTAACTGCTGTTGCTACTACAAGGGTAGAAGGGGTCTGAGAAGACAGTAACCACAACAGGTAGAACAGCATTGTCTTCTTACATGACAGAGGGATAGTGGGACAGAGAACAGAGGGAGAGTTAGGCAGTAAGGGGTTGAGTTATACTGGTGGCTTGAAAGAGCTGAATCTAAGAAGAGCTAGTCCTTGTAAACTCAGGGAGAGCTTTATGAGAAGCTCAGGTTAGAAGATTAAGATTTTATAGTGGTGAGGAACTAATGACAATGGAGCCACCTAGACTGAAAATATGAAGGGGGCAGGGGCAAACCGATGCCCCTTTACTCCACTTCGGAAGACTGTAAGCTCATTGTAGGTATGAGATAGTTTCCATCAATGTTATTGTATTGTATTACTTAGCACAATGCTCTGTATACAGTAAGTGCTTGATAAATATGCAATTAGTATGGTGCTTTGAACAAAGTAAACGTAATGAATTTCATTCATTCAATCATATTTATTGAGTGCTTACTGTGTGCAGAGCACTGTACTAAGCGCTTGAGAATACCATTGACTGATTGATTGAAAGACAGGGAGAACTGTAGCCAACAGCCCAATCCATGCACCCAGAAATTCCCCCAGCCCTCCATATCGCTGTTTCACTTGGGGTAATAATAATAATAATAATAATAATAATAATAATAATAATAATAATAATAATAATAACATTTGTTAAACCCTTACTAGGTGCCAGGCACTGTTTTAAGTGCTGGGGGAAATACAAACCAATAGGGCTGGGCACAGTCCCTGCCCCACATAGCGTTCACAGTCTCAATCCCCATTTTACAGATGAAGTAACTGAGGCCCAGAGAAGTGAAGTGACTTGCCCAAAGCCCATAGCAGACAAGTGGCACGGCCAAAATTAGAACCTATGACTTCTTGACTCCCATGCCCATGCTCTGTCCACTACACCACACTGCTTCTCCAAGGTTCAGGGGTACTACCTCTCTGGTTCAGGTGCATGACCCACAGGTATGTGTATGCATTTTGGCTCACCCTTATATCTCGCGCACACATCTGGAGAATCTGACTCAGCATCACTGGCCCCAAGGCAGCTCTTAAATTAAAGGAGTTGATTAGACAGAGACACAGAAAATCTCCCAAATAGCTCAGGCTTAACTGATTTGGCATATGCTTCAAGAAAAAAAAGTAATTCCTCTGAGAGAAGGAGAGATAATCCCAAGCATTATAACAGAGCTGTGAACTTGTATGGGATCCCCTTTAAATGTCTGTCTACAGCTCAAAGAGAAACCTGTGAAGTTGTAGACTGGAAGGAGAGACGGAGAGACATTAATAAAAGGGTCTTCTCCTAGAGGTCTTTCCTATTTTCTGCAGCTACAGATTTGTAAAGAGGAAGGTCAGTGAGCTGTCCTCCAGGCATTAAGTTTTCAGCCCTCTGCCAGAACACCTGGTCACACGGTCTTTATGAACTGAATGTGGTAAGCCAGCTGCCAGCTGAGCTTGATTACCCTGAGAAGTTTTACCTAATGATTTACTTGTTTTGTGGGCACATATCCAACCTGTTTACCCCAAAAGTGCACAATGTCCTTCATCTCTAAAGCAGCTTTATCATGTGAAGATATAAGAGCTGGGATGGTAAAACCCTAAATTCACCAAAGAGCATCAAGATCCACAACAGCAACTCAAGGTAAGGATTTCTGCCTCATTGGCTTTTACAGCTTATTCTTACATTTCTTTTTTTATTTCATGAGAAGTCATTTAACTAAAATGGATACTTATTTACTATTTTCTCTGATATTTTGGCAATGTACCTGATTCTCAAAAGAATGCTTACCAATTCTACAGAAAATTCCATGACTCTGTACAAATTTTTATAGTCTCATTGTAAAGGACTTATAAGAGTGGGGCATCACAAAACAACTGCTTGTGGAGAGATAGTCACATATTCACCTAAATTTTGTTTACATTGTTTTTATGGTATTTGTTAAATGCTTATTATGCACCATGCACTGTTCTAAGGGCTGGGGTAAATACAAGCTAATCACGTATAAATGTCATACAGCCCATGTCCCACATGGAACTCACAATCTTAATCCCCACTTTACAGGTGGGGTAACTGAGGCCCAGAGGAGTTAAGCGACTTGCCCAAGGTCACAGCAGCAGAGACGTGGCGAGGCTCAGATTAAAACTCAAGTCCTTCTGACTCCCAGGCCTGTGCTTTATCCACTAGGAAACGCTGCTTCTCAATATTACTAAGTAATGTAATTGTCTAGGAATTCACCCTAGATCGGAAATTACAAAGAAACCTTGTGACATCTCCTTGAACTGTGAAAATAATAGTTTGGATGGAAATCCTGTAGATGAGAGATGTACAATGGTGTTCACCGATGCACAATGATAAAAAGAGAATGTTTGGAAACCAATATTTGAACACAGGCCTGAAGTGTTATAAGGATCAATCCAGTATGCTAAAATTATCCATTAACCAAGAGGTGATGTAGAAAATTGGGTGAAAGTATATAAGGGAAAACAAAGAGATAGAATTCATTCTACTGGTTGAAATCTCGCACCAACCCAACTCTGATTATGAGAGTGAGTCATGTTAGGCTATCAAGATCTGAAATTCATTTACATCAAAACTTTCCTACTTGAGTGATTTTTCAGTGATGGGCTCGCTGCAGATTAGTTATACAAACTCTCCTTCCCCCAAATAGAGTCTTTTTGAAGGCACATCTCCAAAATGCCTTGGGCAACTAAGCTCTCATTTCCTCTTCTCCCACTCCTTTCTGCATCCCTTCTGTACTTGGATTTGCACCCTTTATTTTCCCTTTCCTCGGCCCCACAGCATTTAAGTACATATCCTTAATTTATTTATGTAAACGTTTTTCTCCTCTTTACTGCTATCTCAATATGAGCAGGAAACATAACTACCAATTCTGTTAAATTACACTCTCCCAAGCGCTTAGTACAATGCTATGACCATAGTTAGTGCTCAATAAATATGATGAATGGGTCGATTGTTTAGCAGGATGTCTAGAACATATTCAGAAAGGCTTGCTACACTGTTTCAGGTTTGCATTTCTTTTGTGGGTTCAAACCGCATCACTGGTATGAGCATCAGAATCTTTTCCTGTTGGAGGCAATTCTTGAAGGAAATAAAATCATTCTGCCTGTTCTGGTCACTGTCTTCTCAGATCCCCCATAATAATAATAATTATAATAATGATATTTGTTAATCACTTACTATGTACCAAGCACTGTGCTAAGTGCTGAGGTAGATGCAAGGTAATCAGGTGGGGTTCACAGTTTTAATCCCCATTTTATAGATGAGGTAAGTGAGGCCCCGAGAATTTAAGTGACTTGTCCAAAGTCACACATCTGATAAATGGCAGAGCAGGGATTAGAACCTACAACCTCTGACTCCCAAGCTCACGTGCTTTCCACTAAGCCATGCTACTTCTCTAGTGATAGTAATAGGAGGAAGGTAGGAAGAGAGGAGCAGGATAAATGGGAGAAGAAGGAGTAGTAGTAACATTTACCGAGTACCCAGGGAGTAAAGGACTGTACTTAGCAACTGGAAAACAGGAAATAAAGGCGTGGCACTTCTGTACATATCTTTAAATTATATATTATAAATTATTTACTGATAATAATGTCTTTCTCCCCCTCTAGACTGTACGTTCACTGTTGGCAGGGAACATTCATTCATTCAATTGTATTTATTGAGCGCTTACTGTGTGCACAGCACTGTACTAAGCACTTGGGATGTACAAGTTGGCAACATATAGAGACGGTCCCTACTCAACAACGGGCTCACAGTCTAGAAGGGGGAGACAGACAACAAAACGAAACATATACACAGGTGTCAAAATCGTCAGAATAAAAAAGAATTATAGCTATATGCACATCATTAACAAAATAAATAGAATAGTAAATATGTACAAGTAAAATAGAGTAATAAATCTGTACAAATATATACAGGTGTTGTGGGGAAGGGAAGGAGGTGGGGTGGGGGGGGTTGGGGAGGAGAAGAGGAAAAAGGGGTCTCAGTCTGGGAAGGCCTCCTGATGGGCGGGGGGTTGGGGAGGAGAAGAGGCAAAAAGGGGCTCAGTCCGGGAAGGCCTCCTCATGGAGGTGAGCTCTCAGTAGGGCTTTGAAGAAAGGAAGAGAAGTAGCTTGTCAGATGTGTGGAAGGAGGGCATTCCAGGCCAGGGGAAGGACATGGGCTGGGGATCGACGGTGGGACAGGCAAGAACGAAGCAGAGTGAGGAGGTTAGAAGCAGAGGAGCAGAGGGTGTGAGCTGGGCTGTAGAAGGAGAGAAGGGAGGTGAGGTAGGAGGGGGCGAGGTGATGGAGAGCCTTGAAGCCGAGAGTGAGGAGTTTTTGCTTGATTTGTAGGTTGACAGGCAACTACTGGAGATTTTTGAGGAGGGGAGTAACATGCCCAGAGCGTTTCTGTATAAAAATAATCCGGGCAGAAGAGTGAAGTATAGACGGAAGTGAGGAGAGACAGGAGGATGGAGATGATGTTCCATAAAGGAGGGAGCATGTCTGAAAATTGTTGAATTGTACTCCCCCTAGCACTTAATACAATACTCTGTGCATAGTAAGCGCTCAGTTAATGCCATTGATGATGGTGATGTTTTTAGAGGTAAGAGGGATGTGGGATTGCAGGTTAAACATGAGGGTTAGGGCTAAAGTCGATTTGGGAGTTCATTCATTCATTCACTCCAAAGAACTACTGAGAGCTCACCTCCTCCAGCAGGCCTTCCCAGACTGAGCCCCCTCCTTCCTCTCCTGCTCCATCCCCCCGCAATACCTCCTTCCCCTCCCCAGAGCACCTGTACATATGTATATATGTTTTTACATATTTATTACTCTAATTATTTATTTTACTTGTACATATTTATTCTATTTATTTTATTTTGTTAATATGTTGTGTTTTATTGTCTGTCTCCCCCTTCTAGACTGTGAGCCCGCTGTTGGGTAGGAACCGTTTCTATATGTTGCCAACTTGTACCTCCCATGCGCTTAGTACAGTGCTCTCCACACAGTAAGCATTCAATAAATACGATTGCATGAATTAATTAATTAGTTAAGTGCTTACTGTGTGCAAAGCACTGTACTAATCACTTGAGAGAGTACAATAAACACAGACATATTCCCTGCTAACAATGAGCTCACAGTCTAGAGGGGGAGATAGACAATAATATACATAATTATATATAAATAAATAAATTTATCATTACAGATATATACATATGTGCTCTGTGGAGTTTTCCATATGGAGGTGGTAGCTGAAACTATGGAAGTGGGTAAGCACCAAGAGAGAATGGGTGTAGATACAGAGGGGACTCCTAACAGAGCTTTATGAAAGATGCACAGCTGAGAGACGAAAGAGTCTGACATAGAATACTGGTAACAGGACTGACTCTGGTTAGGGGAGATTTTAAGAATTTCTTGTCTGACGCTTTCCCCTCATGCTGGTGAAATTGATCAGCCTTAGAAAGTGAATTTGTGAACCTGAAGCTAAAGCTAGATCATTGACAATTTAAAAACGTCTGCTGAGCTGTTAGCTTTATTGGACTTAAAACTTCAAAAGTTTTGTAAAATATATTGTATTTATATTGCTCTCTCTGTTCTTTCTGAACTTCTCTCCGTGTCTTTGAATTCTGGTACTTTATGGCTCTTTGCCTCGGACCCCGTCTCTGCCCATCTGAGATTCTGTTTTTGCCTTTCTGAATCCCTCTATGACTTCATTTATGATTCTCTCTTCCTTTGCTTCCCTGTTTGTGTGTGCTTTTAGTGACTGTGTGAGGCTTTTGGGAGGTTTCCTCTCACTTCCTTAGAAATCCCCGATTCACCAACCCCTTCTCTCTGCCCACTACTGTCACAGTGTAGAGGAACGAACATGGGCCTAGGACTAAGAAGGCTCCATCACTTGTCTGCTGTATGACTTTGGGCAAGCCATTTACTTTCTCGATGCCTGTTACCTCATCTGATCCTAATTTTTAGGGACTTTGTAACATTTCTTTCTTGTTCCCATATAACCATAACTTTCCCTCTAGTGCAACCAATTTTGAATGACTTGCCCACAAATTGGTTCAAATCTTTCTTAGAGCTTCCAACACTCTATGCCTGCACAACGTCCTTTGCTGTCCAGGTGCTCACCAATTGCTGCATTAAGAAGCATTTCCTTTGAGGTGTTTTGAACCTAACACCTTCATGTTTTAATGGTTCTCCCCACATCCTGGGGTTGGGGGATTTAGTGAATCCCTAGGAGAAGAGCGATGAGAAGCAATGTGACCTAATGGAAAGAGACTGGGAGCCAGGAGATCTGTGTTCTAATTCTGACTTTTCCATGTTTTTTTGTGGTATTTATTGCATGCTTACTCTGTACCAGGCACTTTATTGAGTGCTGGAGCATTTGTAAACTAATCCGGTTGGACGCAGTTCTTGTCCTAACCGAGCCTCACAGTCTTAATTCCCATTTTGCAGATGAGGTAACTGAGGCACAGAGCAGTGCAGTTACTTGCCCAAGGTCACTCAGCAGACAAGTGGCAAAACTGGGATTAGAACCCAGGTCCTTCTGACTCCAAGGCCCATGTTCTATCCAATAGGTCACATTGCTTCTCATGTCGCTGTTCTCATTTCCCCTTAGGCTGTGAGACCCATCTGGAATAGAGACTGTATCCCGTCTAATTATCCTGTATCTACTCTAAGGGCTTAGTACAGTGTGTGGCACATAACTATCATTATCATTATTAATGTCATGCAGATTTCCTATCTGGTTGGTGTTACATTTACAACTCAAGCTAAATCTTTAGGAATCTTTTTAAAGGACTGGGAAATATTAGTCTTGAGTCCATTTCTGGAGCCATAAATGCATTAATCAAATGGCAGTTAAGAGAACAAACAATTGGGAAGTCTGTTATCTATGGAAAGGACGCTGATGTAAAGGCTACTGTATGTTGTCCAGTTGACTGCATTTCACAATTCATCCAGGAATATTCTGATTTTGGATGCTTCCTAGCTGCCCCGTTTAGTTGTTGAAAAATATCAGCAAGTCTTAGAAGTAACTGCAAGACTTGAAGCTGGAGTGGGTTATTTTTCAACAGCATTCAGCTCCAAATTGCACATTTCTGGGAGGAAAGAGACCCAGGAGTCCCCTCCCTACTGCCTTGATCCAGAGAGGAAGTCAGGATAAAAGTGGACGGGCTCCCACTCTAAATCCCTTGATTCCTGAACTCACAGATCCTGAGATTTTGAAAAGAAACTAAATTCAAGGGCTTGAGCATTGAGCTGGATTTTGGTGGATTAAATAATCCACTTTCAATATTGGCCCACTAGACTTTGGCAAAAGAACCCTGAGCAGAGAAACAATTATCTCAATATTCCTTTGTGAAAATGACCCCTTCCCTTACAACAGTGTTTGGCATATAGTGAGCCCTTACTAAATAACATAATTGACAAACTGGGAGCAGTCAAACCATACTTGAGGAAAGCTTATGGAAAATTAAGCTGCAATGGTTAAAGCAAAAACCCCTCACTATTGGCTTCAAAGCACTCCATCACCTTGCCCCTGCTTACCTCACCTCACTTCTCTGCTTCTACATCCCAGCACTCACACCCCGCTCCTCTGGTAATAATAATAATTCTGTTGGTATTTGGTAAGCACTTACTATGTACCAAGCACTGTTCTAAGCGGTGGAGGGACTACACGTTAATCAAGGTTGTCCCGCGAGGGGCTCACAGTCTTAATCCCCATTTTACAGATGAGGAAACTGAGGCACAGAGAAGTGAAGTGACTTGCTCAAAGTCACACAGCTGACAGGTGGCAGAGCCGGGACTAGAACCCATGATCTCTTACTCAAAAGCCCAGGCTTTTTCCACTGAGCCACGCACTGTGCCTCCATCTCTCCTGTTCTGCTGTCGACCAATGGCCCATGTCCTACCTATGGCCTGGAACGCCCTCCCTCCTCAAATCCACAAATCTCTCTTCCCCACTTCAAACCCCTTCTAAAGGCTCACCTCTTCCAAGAGGTCTTCCCAGACTAAGCCTTCCTTTTCCTCACCTTCCCATCCCTTCCACGTCATCTTGACTTGCTCCCTTTGCCCATCCCGCCTCCCCATCCCACAGCACTTATCTATATATGTATATATGTACATCTATAATTCTATTTATATTGATGCCTGTTTCCTTCTTTTGCTGTGTCTATATCTATGATTCTATTTATTTATATTGATGCCTGTTTACTTGTTTTGATGTTGTCTCCCCCCTACTAAACTGTAAGCCCTATGTGGGCAGGGACTGTCTCTATTGCTGAATTGTACTCTCCAAGCTCTTAGTATAATGCTCTGCACACAGTAAGCGCCCAATAAATTCTATTGAATGAATAAATGAAAGTGTTTTGAGCTCCTTTATGAAACATCGTTTAATCATCTCAAGACAAACCTAAAAAAGATCATCATTCTCTTTACCAAATCTGCAGCTCTCACTTGTTTACTGATTGCCTACCTCGAGTTGATGGAGAATGAAAACAATGTGACAGAATCCATTCTACTGGGACTCACACAGGACCCAAGGATACAGAAAATTATCTCTTGTTGTCTTTTTAATAATCTACATCGTCACCGTGGTGGGAAACCTGATCACTGTAGTAACGGTAGCTTCCTGTCAGACTCTGGATTCCTCTATGTATTTCTTTCTGGCTCACTTGTCGTGCATTGACGCCTGCTATTCCTCAGTCAACACACCTAAACTGATCTTTGACTCCCTCTCTGAGAAGAAAATCATCAACTTCAAAGGCTGCATGACCCAGGTCTTTGGAGAGCATTTTATTGGAGGGGCTGAGATCAGTCTCCTCACAGTGATGGCTATGACCGTTACGTGGCGATATGTAAGCCATTGCACTACACGACCATCATGAGCAGACATCTCTGTAGATCACTGGTGGCTGTGGCCTGGGCCGAAGGCTTCCTTCACGCCACAGTTCAAAATATCTTCATGGCACATTTACCATTCTGTGGCCCCAATGTCATCGACCACTTTATGTGCGATTTATACCGTTTGCTGAAACTGCTGTGCTCCGATACTCACACCTTGAGCGTGCTGGGTGCTGCTACCAGTGGTGGCATGTGCGTGTTAATCTTTGTCCTGTTGATGATTTTCTATGCCTTCATCTTGCACTCCCTGAAGACCCACAGTGCCGTGGGTAGACTCAAAGCTCTCTCCACCTGTGCCTCCCACTTCATCGTTGTCATCTTCTTCTTTATTCCGTGCATCTTTGAATATATGCAGCACACAACTACCTCATCTATTGACAAGGCTGTTGCAGTATTTTATATTATGATAACACCCATGCTAAATTCCGTCACCTACACATTGAGAAATGCAGTGATGATAAAAGCCATTAAAATGTCACTAAGCAAAACAGTGTCTTTTGCCCTTGAATAAGTGCAACTTAGGAAAAGGGTTATTAATATAAATGAGAAAATCAGCTGCAGAATGTTCTTGCCTCCTTTTTTGGAGAACACACCTGTGTTGATCAAGGGAAACTTGATCTATGGTTTTTTTAATCGATGTTAGGTCAGAGGTCAAATGAACATCGTTTCTTTGATAATTTGGAAATCTTCTAGTTTTAGATGCTGTTTTACCACCATCCCCCGATTTCTTGTCGTTCATCTATAGCCCTTCCTAATGCAAGCATAGAGAGTATAGGGAAGGAGTGTCATTAAAGGATGAGGAGGAGCATGGTCTAATGGAAAGGGCACAGGCCTGGAAGTCGGAGGAAGTGGATTCCAATCCCGCCTCTGCCAGCAGCCTGCTGTGTGACCTTGGGCAAATCACTTAAAGTCTCTGTTGCCTCATCTGTAAATTGGGGGTGAAATATCTGTTCTCCCTCCTACTTAGGCTGTTAACTCCATGTAATACAGGGACCATGTCTTAGCTGATTAGCTTGTATCTACCCCAGCACTTACTACAATTGCTGACTTGTAGTAAGCACTTAATAATAATAATAATGCAAGAACTACTCTGACAAAGTATTTATTGAACACCCACTGAGTGCACTCCACTAAACGCACTTCATTGTACCAAGTGATTGGGATATGAAAATGTAAAGCAGCCATGACTTCCCTGACCACTGGTAGCATACATTGTAATTCAATGACAGAGGCTTATTAATTTGGGGGTGGTTTTACCCTATAGTCTTGTCTTATGCTGTTAAGTCGTCTCCAGCCCACAGCGACTCCATGGACACTTCTCTCCCAATTCGCCCCACATCCATCTGCAGTCGTTCTGGTAACATATCCATTAGGTTTTCTTGGTAAAACTACATAAGTGGTCTACCATTGCCGTCTTCCTCACAGTAAACGAGTCTCAGCCCTCAACTTTCTCCCATGCCGCTGCTGCCCAACACAGGTTAGTTTTGATTTGTAGCAATTTGCCTTTCACTCACTATCCACTGCCCAAGCTAGGAATGGAATGGGTAGGCCACTGTTTGACTCTCCTTCCCATAGCTGAGATTGGTAGAGTACTAGAAATTCTCCAGGTGCGATCCTGAGAGGTTACGTTACCACATAGGTCTACTGAATATAATGAGTCGGAGAAGGTTCTAAGATCAATCAATAGTATTCGCTGAATGCTTACTGTGTGCAGAACACTGAATTAAGAACCTAGAAAATGACAGTACAAGAGAATGAGTATGCATGATCCTTGCCCATGAGAACCTTAGAGTCCATAAGGGGAGACAGACATTACATTTGTAGATGAGGTCACTGAGGCATAAAGAAGTTAAGTGACTTTCCCAAGGTCACACAGCAGACCTATGACAGAGCCAAGATTATAACTGAGGTCCTCTGATTCTCAGACTTGGCCTCTTTCTAGAGACCACTTCTCTAGGAACCACCTCTCACCAAATTGCTGTGGACTAGCAATTAATTTGAAAATCAAGGTTATTTACCACGCTATGCACAAACAAGTATCTCCAACTGTGACATATACCTAAATACTGACCCTCAATTCTTTACATCCTTAAATGATGCAAAAATAGAAAAAGAAGTAGAAAACAGAAACAAGACGATTAAGGCTTCCTTTTAAACAGTGGGAGCTTATATGACATCCAGATCCAAATGAATCTCAAGGTAGATGGATCAATTCTAATGGAGCAATGATATTACCCAATAGAGAGAAACCGAATGGTCTATTGGAAAAACCATGGGGCTGGGAGTCAGAGGTTCTGGGTTCTAATCCCACCCCTGCCCCTTGCCTTCTGTGTGACCTTGGTCAAAGCATTTAATTTTTCTGTGCCTCAGTTCCCTCAACTTTAAATAGGTATTCAATGCCTGTTCTCCCATATACTTTGACTGTGAACCCCATTTGGGACGGAGCTGTGTCTAATATGATAAGTATCTGTCTACCCTAGTGCTTAGAACAGCATTAGACACATAGTACATGCTTAGGAAATGCCATAACGAAGACAATGCCACATCCTACTTCTAGAGAAGTTCCAACAACCCTGTCTATGAACAATGCTTAGTATTCAATGACTAGAAAAGCAGCGTGCTCAGTGGAAAGAGCCCGGGTTTGGGAGTCATGGGTTCGAATCCCGGCTCTGCCACTTGTCAGCTGGGTGACCTTGGGCAAGTCACTTCACTTCTATGAGCCTCAATTCCCTCATCTGTCAAATGAGGATGAAGACTGTGAGCCCCACGTGGCACAACCTGATCCCTGTGTATCCCCCCCAGCGCTTAGAACAGTGTTTTGCACATAGTAAGCTCTTAACAAATGCCATTATTATTATTATTATAGAAAGGGTCACAAACAACGTGGTCCTGGAAAACAGGCAATCCATTGCCATCAAACTGTCACACTCTCCCAAACACTTACTACATTGCTCCTTATGTGGACTCTCGATAAATACCACTGAGTGATTGATTGACCAAAGCGACTCTGGTCCCTTTGTTTGTTTCACTGGGTGAGACGCTGTAGGAAAATGGATGACTCAAGAAACCCAAACAACTGCTCTTGGGTGAGATGAAATAGGGTAACCCTAAGCAAGGTGAGCAACAGAATCAATCGATTAATCGATCGATCAGAAGCAGAAATGCTTTCAAGATCAAGTGAAACAAAACCCCAAATGATGTGGCTTAGTGTCTATCATCTGGGAGACAGCAGAAGCTGAGAGATCAGCCTGGCATTCAGCAATTAGAAATAGAGTCCTTGTATTCCATAATCACTTCTACCAACTCTATTATGTTGTACTTTCCCGGTAGCGTGGCTTAGTAGAAAGAGCAAGGACTTGGGAGTCAGAGGATGTGGGTTCTAATCCTGGATATGCCACTTGTCTGCTGTGTGATCTTGGGCAAGTCACTTAACTTTTCTGTGCCTCAGTTACCTCATCTGTAAAATGGGGATTAAGACTGTGAGCCCCACATGGGACAACCTGATTACCTTGTCTCTACCCCAGTGCTTAGAACATTGTTTGAAACATAGTAAATGCCTAACAAATACCACTATTACTACTATTATTTAAGTGCTTAATTCAGTGCTTTACACATAGTAAGTGCTCAATACACGGCATTGATTCACTGGTTAAAACTGAGATGACAAATGCAATAGAGTAACAAAGGGCCACGGAGTCAAAGAAACTGTGTTCTAATCCCAGCTCTGTTACTTGTCTGCTGTGTGACCTTGGGCAAGTCACTTGACTCCTCTGTGCCTCAGTTAACTCTCCTGTAAAATGGGGATTAAAGCTGTGGGCCCCATGTAGAACATGGAATGTGTCCAACCTGACCATCTTGTATCTACCCCAGTGCTTAGAACACTGTCTGACCCATAGTAAGCACTTAACAAATATCCAAAAAGTGGGAAGGGAGCGTCTTTATATGCCCACAGTATGGAAGGAATTTTTAGTCACACTTATGTAACGAAATAAAAATCTCAGTTGTGGCATCCTTAAACCCAAAAGACAAGTAGATATAAATTCCTTATGTGTTCATCCATTCTGCAGCATATCCTTGAGCTTCTTGCTATGTTTTCTTGACATCCTATCTCTAAAAAATGTTCCCTTATTCACCCATTTCACCTCCAAATTAATTGGAAATGTAGCTATGACTTGCTTCCAGAAAGAAAACTCTGGTACTGATTGGTCCTATTGCCAAACATGGTGTTAATTTCTTAAAGCCAAATGGAGCTATCTCCTAAATGTTTAGCTTTGACAAATGTCGTTTTTTATTATTTTGACCCTGTTTGTGCTAAATCTATAGCCAGAAATTATACTAAGCAGGCACTGATACATAGGAAATTTAAATCCAATTCAATTTTTTTTGAATGCAATGCTACAAAAATGATGATGGCTCACTAAAATAGTGTTAATTCTATCTTCTACACTCTCCATAATCCTAATCAGCATTTCTCGTTTAGGAACCTGGAATTTTAATAACTAAAACATACATCAACCTTATATTAAAAGTTATCAATTGTCACTTTTAACCAAGGTCTCAGTATTTCCTAATCCGCAGTCATTGTTCAAACATGCCCATGTCTCTCCCATCCTAAAAGAACCCTCTCTTGACCCCACCTCACCTTCTAGTTATCGCCCCATATCCCTCCTACCATTCCTTTCCAAACTCCTTGAACGAGTTGTCTACACGCGCTGCCTAGAATTCCTCAACAACAACTCTCTCCTCGACCCCCTCCAGTCTGGCTTCCGTCCCCTTCATTCCACGGAAACTGCGCTCTCAAAGTTAACCAATGACCTCCTGCTTGCCAAATCCAACGGCTCATACTCTGTCCTAATCCTCCTCGACCTCTCAGCTGCCTTTGACACTGTGGACCACCCCCTTCTCCTCAACACGTTATCTGACCTTGGCTTCACAGACTCCGTCCTCTCCTGGTTCTCCTCTTATCTCTCCGGTCGTTCTTTCTCAGTCTCTTTTGCAGGCTCCTCCTCCCCCTCCCATCCTCTTACTGTGGGGGTTCCCCAAGGTTCAGTGCTTGGTCCCCTTCTGTTCTCAATCTACACTCACTCCCTTGGTGACCTCATTCGCTCCCAAGGCTTCAACTATCAACTCTACGCTGATGACACCCAGATCTACATCTCTGCCCCTGCTCTCTCCCCCTCCCTCCAGGCTCGCATCTCCTCCTGCCTTCAGGACATCTCCATCTGGATGTCCGCCCGCCACCTAAAGCTCAACATGTCGAAGACTGAGCTCCTTGTCTTCCCTCCCAAACCTTGTCCTCTCCCTGACTTTCCCATCTCTGTTGACGGCACTACCATCCTTCCCGTCTCACAAGCCCGCAACCTGGGTGTCATCCTCGACTCCGCTCTCTCATTCACCCCTCACATCCAAGCCGTCACCAAAACCTGCCGGTCTCAGCTCCGCAACATTGCCAAGATCCGCCCTTTCCTCTCCATCCAAACCGCTACCCTGCTAATTCAAGCTCTCATCCTATCCCGTCTGGACTACTGCACTAGCCTTCTCTCTGATCTCCCATCCTCGTGTCTCTCTCCACTTCAATCCATACTTCATGCTGCTGCCCGGATTATCTTTGTCCAGAAACGCTCTGGACATATTACTCCCCTCCTCAAAAACCTCCAATGGCTACCGATCAATCTGCGCATCAAGCAGAAACTCCTCACCCTGGGCTTCAAGGCTCTCCATCACCTCGCCCCCTCCTACCTCACCTCCCTTCTCTCCTTCTACTGCCCAGCCCGCACCCTCCGCTCCTCCACCACTAATCTCCTCACTGTACCTCGCTCTCGCCTGTCCCGCCATCGACCCCCGGCCCACGTCATCCCCCGGGCCTGGAATGCCCTCCCTCTGCCCATCCGCCAAGCTAGCTCTCTTCCTCCCTTCAAGGCCCTGCTGAGAGCTCACCTCCTCCAGGAGGCCTTCCCAGACTGAGCCCCTTCTTTCCTCTCCCCCTCGTCCCCCTCTCCATCCCCCCGTCTTACCTCCTTCCCTTCCCCACAGCACCTGTATATATGTATATGTGGTTGTACATATTTATTACTCTATTTATTTATTTATTTATTTATTTTACTTGTACATTTCTATCCTACTTATTTTATTTTGTTGGTATGTTTGGTTCTGTTCTCTGTCTCCCCCTTTTAGACTGTGAGCCCACTGTTGGGTAGGGACTGTCTCTATGTGATGCCAATTTGTACTTCCCAAGCGCTTAGTACAGTGCTCTGCACATAGTAAGCGCTCAATAAATACGATTGATTGATTGATTGATTGATTTATTGTTGAATTTTTGATACAGTTCACAAATAATGACAATACTAATAATGATAATGGTATTTGTTAAACACGTATATGTGCCAGGCACTGTACTAAGCGCTGGGGAAGATACAAGCAAAACAGGTTGGATGCAGGTCCTGTCCCACATAGGACTCACAGTCTCAAACCCCATTATAGAATGAGGTAACTGAGGAACAGAGAAGTTAATTGAGTTGCCCAAGGTCATAGAGCAAACAAGTGGTAGAGCTGGGGTGAGAACCTATGACATTCTGACTCCCCAGCCATTGCTCTTTCCACTACACCAGGCTGCTATCATATACCTACAACTGAAAATTTATCAGTTGTAATTGTGGAGTGATGTTACAGTTTCAGACAATTATTATTACTGGTTTTTGACCAATTGTAAATAGGAGAACGTCTGTTTTCATTTGAGCTTAGTAATTGTCTCAACTTTAGGTTCTTTTGTATTGTACTCTCTCAAGTGATTAGTACAGTGCTCTGCAAATAGTAAGTGTTCAATAAATACAATTGACTGATTTAGGTTCTTTGCTCCTGATGCCTTTCTGCTCCACATTATTACATGGATATTGTTGTACTGGTCTTCACTTTCAGGCACCCATTAATATTTTGGTTTCTTTCTTGGTATACTGTAGTGGCAATGCTCTTTTACTCAATACTGTTTGACTCTTGCGGCATTTACCCTCTTTAAAAGGTCTTAAATGTCTTGTTTCTTGTGTTAGATATGAAATATACTTGCCAGAAAAGCCTAATATTTCATCATTACCTGTTACTCTTACTTCTCTTTTGTGAGATTTGCTCACCTGTATTCCATTTTGATTAATTTTAACACCATCATTCAGCAAATTGAAATTCCCTTTGAGGTAAATTACATTTATTTTTATTCAGTTTTGCATCTATATTATGAATTTTAATCAGTAATTGAATTCTGGAGACATGGAGCTCTACTCAGAAACATAAAGCATTTGGATCAACACGAAAAACAATCTTTTGACATTTTCCTTAAGTAAACCTGCCAAGTGACTCATTTTTCAATAAATCCCCAACTGTTACAACAACAATGTTAAATATCTCTCTCTTCTGAGGGAGCCGAGTTATTTCAAAAATACTCTTGACAAGCAATATTTGAAGAACAGGCAGAGCTAGTCATTTGGGGGTTTTATCGCTCATTGCAGAATATGCTTTATTTGAATGTTTGTTTGTCCGGAGACAAGAGGGAAGGTTCTGGATGTTTTCTTTAATTGGCCATCCTCTATGACAGGTACAGATTTTCTGAGGTTCAGACTTGGAGTATCTAGCTGAAGGTTGAATTTCAGTCATGAACGCCAAGAGTGTCACAGCTAGTGCCCAATAGAAATATAACTGAATGACTGAACTCCAGAACAATGACCGCTGTCTTCTCGACCATAATTTTGAGGAGAAAATTCACAGGAAATTCTTCATTCCATAATAGTTCTATTTGATTACACTGTGTCCCCCTCTAGAACATAAGCTAAGGACATTAGCAGGACATTTGTCTACCATATATATTATACTCTCCTATTTGTACAGGGTTCTGCACACAGTAAGTGCTCAATAAATATGATTTATTGGTTCTTTGCCTTGAGTCTTTTCATATTTGTTCTCTAGGGACATTAGAGATACAGGAGTAACTTCGTTCAGGTGTCAACAAGGAAAAGGAAGGGGCAAAATGAGATTATTTTTCAATGCTATTTGCTAAGCAATTACTATGTGTCAAGCACTGTTCTAAGTGCTAATATAGATACAAATCAATAAGTTCGGTTCCTGTCTCACATGTGGCCCTGTAGGGAGATGCTTCCCAAGTCAACTGGGGTCACCGACCAGAGGGCGGCTCCAGGTTCTTTACACTGGGTGACAATAAGCCAAAGACCGGACACCGAGCCAGACTGATCAGTTCTGCCTCTTTATTGGGTGTACACACATAGCTGTAGCACAGCAAGCATGAGAATAAGGGGGTCCAAGTCCTAATCTGCAGGGCAGACTCTGCAGGGCTGGGTCTAAACACCTAAAACTAAAAATAGCAGCAATTCCTGTTATATACGAAGCCTCCTCGTACCTGTTAGCCCTCCTCGTATTACCAGGAAGTCTATCTGTTTGGGACAGTTGCTATGTGTTGCTCAGGCGGAGCGAGGGGGTGAATTCACAGATAGGGCACTCATCCCGCACTCCACCCCTTCATCCCCTCCGTAAACCTAGAACAACCTGGAGTTGGGGTCCACGATAGTTTTGGTGAAGGGCTTGCGCAAATAACAGCATTCTAGTACCAAAGCTGCGCAGAGCACGACACACCCTAGCACGATCCACAGGGAACAATGTCCTGCTCCTACACTCCCGCACCCCCACAGCCATGAGAACCACCCATAGTCTGTCACCATCTTTGGGTTCAGTGTTTGTATCTGCAGGATGGCTTTGGTTAGGCAGAGCACGGTGTGATTAGAATATTGCTGTGCATCTGCCAGGGCTTGTCGTATAACTTCTGTGGTCTCCTCCACTTGCTTCGGCCCAGCTACTGAGTCCACTAGATCCGTTGGAAAGTCCCAGAGAAGGATATACTGTTCGCGCCGCTACCATCTGGAGAGGTCGATAAGATTACCGATGCTCAACCCTACTAAAGAAATATTACTACAAACAAGCGTTTACTTATCACAGGCAGCACTAACATTATAATTAAAAGTGATCATGGTTATGTTTATATGTTCTCCGAATTTCCAACAGAATTTCCCATTACCCAAATACCTGTAGTCTGCCTCCTACACTCTGGTGATGGAAATCAGCCAACTGTCCGATATGCTCTCACTCTCCCTGGGGTCATGTGAGCAGAACCAATCGCTCTCTAGTTGGGTACATCCTGAAGGGGAGAAGGGCTCCCATTGATTCCTGGACACATTCGACCAACCCCACCTCTCTCCCGGGGGACGACCTTCTTGCCATCCTGCACAATCCCTAATCCTCCTAGGGCCATAGCTCGCAGGGGCGGCTGCCTACCGGGTGGCATACCCTCATCTTACAGTAATGGGTGGTACACCTGCCGAATAGTTCCTGAATGGCCGGCCATACAATAAAGGCTGGATACAGACGAGTCAGGCTGGGGGGCCACTGTGGTCGGCTTCCTTCTTCTGTTAGGGTGGTGAGATATAGTAGCAGTGCTAACTGAGTCTGGATGCAGGCATCCGAACAGGTGACGTTTCGGGCCCAGCGGGCCACCTCCCCTGTGAGGATTCCCTCCCATGTTTTCAGAGCTCCAGCTGAGAGTACCATTCTTTTCTACCCCCCAGCGCCCTTCAACATTCCACCGATAATTAGCTGCTGGATCTGGTTTTCATTTTGTAAGTTTTGGTCTTGGGCATCCCGTAGGTCTTGTATGTCCCCTTGGTCCCATACCCTTAATACGCTGCCTACCCAACCAGTGATAACTCTCTTTTGCCATCCGGGGGCCCTTGAGGGCTACCAGTTCCCTACCCACCAGTTGCATTGTCACCAGAGCTGGGCCAGGGCAGCGGAGAAGTTCAGGTGATGGATATTTACCCACCATGGTTCCATCGACCAGGAGATTGTCTCAGTAGTCCATCGAGTGTGGGTGTACAGGCGATCCCCTTCCAGGGTGGCTTCCTATAGCAATGCGGCCCATGTCCTTGGGTATTCATTGTCCATATTGTCTGATATTACTTCGACATCGAAGAGGGGCTTGCCCGAGTTCCAGGAACCGTCTTTGGCGTTTTCCCAGACCGGGGTGGGGGTGTTCAGCCAATAACCATACTTGTGCCACTGAGGGATAGGCCGGGAGAGGCATCTCCAAGGCAGCATGATGGGTGCCGCTAATGCTCCCTGATCCTCATATCCGGCCGGTTTCTCAGTTATCGGGTTAAGGTGCAGCCAGGTCACTTTCGTGCCCATGTCATTGGTGATCTACCATGACATAATGGCCTCCGCGGTGACATTAGTGATGTTTGTCTTTGACATCGTGACGTTCACACTCCAATCATGAGAAGTATCTGTAATGTGGCAGGGCACCTGCTCATCGGTGTTGAGTACCATCACAGTCTCCCACGTCTCATTGTATTCTCCAGCTGCGATTACAGTGGCAGGTACCCATCATCCTTTAGGGGCGGTGCCCCAACACACATCACTTCTACCAGTCAACGGGGCTGGAGTGGTGGTGTCAACTTTCAGTCGGGTAAGAGCCACAGAATATCATGTTGCGCGGCCCACTCCTTGACCTCATGCCCTGTAAAGTGGGTCCCCTGATCAGAATCTATGTAGGCCAGAAAGCCATAACCAGCCCACCTCACCTGAAGCCCTTATATAGTAGCTACCTGCATGGCTGCTGCCACCGGGGAGGCGAACTCCATTGCGGTGAGTGTGTACCTCTCTCCCTCGCTAAGGGGCAGAGGCCCTACGTTGACCAGATGACCGTGAATTCTTTTGCGTACAATGCTTACAATCTTGCAATAATTTGTATACCTTCCTGCAGGTTCCTTCCCACCCTGGTCCCCACCGGGCTCAATATGTGGCATTCATTCATTCATTCATTCATTCATTCGTTTAATTGTATTTATTGAGCGCTTATTGTGTGCAGAGCACTGTACTGAGTGCTTGGGAAGTACAGGTTGACAACATATAGAGACGGTCCCTACACAACAAAGGGGTCACAGTCTAGAAGGGGGAGACAGACAACAAAACAAAACATGTGGACAGGTATCAAGTCGTCAGAACAAATAGAATTAAAGCTAAATGCACATCATTAACAAAATAAATAGAATAGTAAATATGTAGAAGTAAAATAAATGGAGTAGTAAATCTGTACAAATATATATACAGGTGCTGTGGGGAGGGGATGGGATGGACAGGACACAGGGGCAACTTAGGGGCCTAGGTCGTGGGGGAGGATGGGATGGGGAGACCACAGATGGGTGTGTGGAGATAAGGGCATGATGATGGAGAGGGTGTGTGTGTGTGTGGGGGGTCGCTGCAGGGGTCTGTCCCAAGAGCCAGACGACAAAACTGCCCTTCCTTCCCTCCCCGCTTCCATCTGTCCCCCCACCCCATACACTAACCTCCCTAGCAGCAGAACTTTCTCCCCATCTCCAGGACGTGGATGTACTCCCCTTGACCTTCTCCCGGGCCAGACGGAGAGGCCCTGCACCCATCCCGCTATGAGCTAGGGCCTCATATACCCCCTGGATGGCGTTGGTGGGCCGTTCCTCCCGCACTTGAATGACCGTGCTTCCTCCTCTTTCTCGGGGATCCCCCGGTGAGTTGGCACATGGGACATGGTGAGGGGGGCCTCACAGGCTCTTAATATTCGGACGATGTCATGTCACATCTCTTTTCCCGCACCTTACCCCATGCTACCATCCACCCCTTGGCTTCCCACACCCTCAACCACGGGGCTAGACTGCTGTATACGGCCCATGAATCGTTTATCAAGGCATCTTCATTACGGAGCATGGATAGGAGCATCCATACCACCCTGAGTTCAGCCCATTGGCTGGACTGGTGGACCCCTTATTCCTAGAGGAAGGTATCTGTGGCGGGAGGGTTGGGAGGTGGACTGCAACCGCAGTACTGAGGGGATTGAGGGAAGGGGTCCCGGTCCTCAAATGTCACCACCCCAAATATACACTCGTGTACTGCCGTGATAAGTACCTGATAGCTGGAGGGGGTCATCCGGCCCACACCCAATTGGAGGGTGGTTCTCACGGCAGATGTGTTATGCCCCCCAAACCCTTCTATCTACATCCGGGGGCCCGTGAATTTGATGGGGGCCACATGTATAAGGGTGACTTCCTCACTGGTGTCCACTAAGGTGAGGGTGGACTGAATATTCCAGGGACCCCAGTAAACGGTCAGCGTAACGTATGGCCTCCAATCTCCTCCGATTGACCTGACCTGAAGGGAGGAGACTTGGTCACTTCCCTACGGCTGGTCTCTCCATTCGCGCAGGTCCAGGTACAGCGGTGCAGAAGACACCACCCGGGGCTGAGTGAACGGGCCTCCTGTTTTGTGCCCGTTGACAGTTTAGGGTACTTCAGCTGTGGGTTTGCCTTCCCCTGTGACATACCTCTTATCCTTAGGTATTTTTTTCCACAGGGAGAACAGCTAGGTGTTTGACTACTTATTTATCCTTTCTCGTTTGGTCCCGGCTGTTATTAAATCACTCCACATTTGGGATCGGGATACCTACTGTACTGCTCCTTCCGGAGCGATGGGTTTTGTCGGAGCCACCCCTCGAATCCTGCTAGGCTTTGCAATCATCCCCTTCAGATTCCCCAAAGCCCGTATAAGATCTATGACAGGCTTGTCCATCTTTTCTGCAACCAGGGGCAGCAACACTCCCTGCATGTGGCGGGGGCACCTACTGGAGGATCTTACTGTGCATCCCGGAATTCAAGAGTGCTGCATCGGGGATATAATCTCCTGTGGCATATATTTGCTGTCTCATTCCCTACCTTCTCAGTAATGTGCATGCCCCTTCTATAGCCATCCAATCTTCTGGTTCATAGGGAAGCTCGTCCGGGGTGGCCCAGGTGTCAGCCACTACCCAATCTATCAGGGAGTGGTTGCCCCTGTTGGCCTGACCCACCTTCAACAGCTGCCTGACTTGGGGAGGTAGCTGATACTCCAGCTAGTTTAGCTACTTCCTCATAGTTCAGTGGAAAGAATATGGGCTTGGGAGTCAGAGGTCATGTGTTCAAATCCTGGTTCTGCCATTTGTCTGTTGTTTGACCTTGGGAAAGTCACTTAACTTCTCTGGGCCTCAGTTACTTCATCTGTGAAATGGGGATTAAGACTGTGAGCCCCAGGTGGGACAACCTAAACACCCAGTATTCCCCCTAGTACTTTGAACAGTGCTTCGCACATAGTAAGCACTTAATAAATGTCATTATTATTACCATTATTATTATTATTGTTGCTGCTATTCCTGTGCTCCTAACGTAATCCCGTCACCTCCCTGGTCCCAACATCGTGCCATCCAGGACAGCAGCTTTTCTCGAGGCTGCTGTCGGTATTGCTTTTGGACCTCCATCAATTCCGTCGGGGAATAATCCTGTACAGTGATGTGGTCTCTGGGTTCGGGGTTGCCTATCCCTTCAGGGCTCAGGATAGCTTTAGTTTAGTTTTAGTGATGAGCGGTCGTACCCTTCCCTCAATGTCTTCTTCTTCTATGATGTTATCATTTCCTCATCACCCCATTCTTCGTCTGGGTGCCACGCTTCCGGGTCCCAGTTGGAGCCCATTATAAGTGCCCGTACCCTGGGGCAGACCATCAGTCGCCCCTTCAGCTTTGCTAGTCTGCACCCCAAGATGACCCCCTGCTCGACTGCTTCGTCGGTGGTCTTATTTGCCGTTTGTAGGAGTCCCGTATAAAGCTCTTTCAATTCCTGGTTCTTGCGAGCCAAAGACCAGACACCGAGCCAGAGTGATCAGTTCTGCCTCCTTATTGGGTGTACTCACATACCTATAGCACAGCAAGCAAAGGAAGGAAGGGTTCCTAGTCCTAATCACCAGGGTAGGTTCCGCAGAGCTCGTTCTAAACGCCTAGAAGTAAAAGTAGCAGCAATGCCTCTTATGTACAAAGTCCCCTTGTACCGGTTAGCCATCCCTGGATTCCCATGATGTCTATCTGATTGGGACAGTTCCCGTTCCGCAACCTTGTAGTGTGACAGTTTTGTGTCCTCGCTGTGGGTTGCTCAGGCGGAGGGAGGGGGTGAATTCACAGATAGGTCACTCTTCCCACAGGCCCACAGTCTAAGTGGGAGGGAGAACAGGCATTGAATCCTCATTTTGCCATTGAGTTTCCTGAGGTGCCGAGAGGTGAAGTGACTTTCCCAAGGTCACCCACCAGACAAGTGGCGAACCTGGATATGAACCCAGGCCCTCTGACTCCCAGACCTGTGATCTTTCAACTACGCCACACCGCTTCCTGTTATCACATTATCACAGGATGCCACTTCTACTTACAAGTGAGTAAGAACTGAGTCTAGCTGAGAAAGGAGTTGATTATTCAAGCACCTTAAATGATAACATGGGGACTAATCCCTGTAGGCTGTAAGCTCGCCGTGGGCAGGGAACATGTCCATAATATAACAATGATGATGATATTTGTTTAGCGCTTACTATGTGCCAAGCACTGTTTCCATCTGCACTTTCCCAAGCGTTTAGTTAAGTGCTCTTACACCGTAAGCACTCAAAAACTACAATTGATTGATTAACCAAGCTTTTTTCTCTACTGGGAAGAGGTGAAGAGGGATTGTGAGTGGGTGCCAATATTATAAATGCAGTTTTATCAACCGATGCATAGAGTAAGAACATGGAGACACAGAGATGAGACGAGTTTGTAAGTCCAATCCAGGAAAACATTTTGGAATGCTGCATTCACAATAAGCAGATTTCAGAGCTCAGAGGACCAATCCATGTAAGCATTTAGACTACTACATTTAATTTAACTGCTGAACCCAAACAAGATGATTTGGATGAAACAGAGGGAATACTTCCCAAACTCTTCCTTTTTCTAAGCTGATCTCATGGTTCCATGCCTTTCCTTGGCCTTACGGTCCACGATTGTCCTACCATTGATGGGGCTACATACATGAGTGTGATATTAAGAGAGACTCTCTCTGGCGCACTTTGTCCGTGAAAATAGTGTCCCTCTTCTAGTCAATTGCTATTCAGCTGAGCCTTCCTCAGATATCATTGAGGTATGTAAGCTACTTGTGGGCAGGGAATGTGTCTACCAAGTCTGTTGTATTGTAATAATAATTATAATGGTGGTAATTGTTAAGTTCTTAGTATGCATCAAGCATAGTGCTAAATAGTAGTGTAGATACGAGATAATAATAATTTTGGTATTTGTTAAGTACTTACTGTGTGCCAACGCTCTGTACTAAGCACTGAGTAGGTCCTAAATGGTCCTCACAGTCTAAGTAGGATGGAGAACGAGTAGTGAATCCCCACTTTGCAGATGAGGGAACTGAAGCACAGGAAGTTAAGTGACTTGCCCAAGGTCACACAGCAGGCAAGTGGCCGAGATGTGACTAGAATTTAGGTCCTCTGATTCCCAGGCCCGTGGTCTTTCCACTAGGCCATGCTGCTTCTCTCCCTTATACTCACCCAATTACTTAGTCCATCTTATTGATCACAGTAAACAATAAATACCATTGATTGATTCCTAAAAAGGGGATGGTTTGGTCTACCACCAGCAGGCTTTTTTTCTGTAGGTATAAGCTCCTTGTGAGCAGGCATCACATCTACCAACTTTGTATTGTACTTTCTCATTCACTTAATACAGTGCTCTACACCTAGTAAGTGTTCAATAAACCTTTTTGATTAACTGATGCTCCTCAAATTCTGATCCATCCACACTCTTTGGCCCACTCCCTCTCCCCATTCATTGACACCTATTGTGAGAGAGTAGGTAGGACATAGAGCCAGATGATCTTCCTCTGGGAGAAAATAGGCTTGGTTAGAGTTCCAGAAGCATAATAAAAGTCCAAAAGGGGCATTCACCTGGGAGCTTGGTACTGAGTTTAAGTGGTGAGAGTCAGGTAAGAGAGGAACACTGATGAGTTCACACCAGTTTTCTTTCATTCTTGTTCGTATGTTTTTCCTCTCTTAGCAGTTAGAATACTTCGATTTGTCATCTCAAAGCTTCCCTCAGTGGGAGAGAATGTGCAGAGAAACTGAAGAATTCAGCAATGCTCTCAGCGTTGTCCCTTTTGGAAAATGTGTGCAATTTTGCAAATAGTATGATTTACCCTCAATATGCTAACAGCCTGAACTGCTCTTTGTTAGACCTCTCCAACCCATTCCACCCACTGCAAGTCCCATCTGGACGTGGTGAACAGCAGGAAACTACAATTTAAATTATCCTGAAGTAACGTGGCTTAGTGGAAAGAGCACGGGCATGGGAGTCAGAGGATGTGGGTTCTAATGCCGGCTCCACCACTTGCCTGCTATGTGACCTTGGATAAGTCACTTAACTTCTCCGTACCTCAGTTACCTCATCTGTAAAACAGGGATTAAGACTGTGAGCCCCATGTGGGACAACCCGATTACCTGATTACCCCAGTGTTTAGAACAGTGTTTGATTCATAGTAAGTGCTTAACAAATACCATAAAAAGGCGTGAACATCCTCTCTGTCCACCATCTCGGGCATTAAATTATTATATTATCCCTCTGGGCAAAGATACCCTTCATGATTATAGCCAGACACAGATGGTCTAATAGAACACTAGGACAAAGGCATTATGAATAATGCTACTGTATGGGGGTGGGGGGCGTTTGGATAGTTTCTTTGTTTGTTTGTTTTTTTATTTGGCAAATTAGAGTAGATAGTAGTGTTCATCCAGAAAACAGACCCCAGACTCTAGCAGCAGGTGGATTGAGAAGCAGTATGGCGTAGTGGATAGAGCACGGGCCTGGGAGTCAGATGGTAGTGGGTTCTAATCTCAGCTCTGCCACTCGCCTGATGTGTGACTTTGGGCAAGTCATGTCATTTCTCTGTGCCTCAGTTTCCTCATCTGTAAAATGGGGATTAAAACTGTGAGCCCTACGTGGGACAGAGACTGCGTCCAAACCAATTTGCTTGTATCCAACCCAAAACTTAGTATAGTGCCTGGCAGTATAGTACAGTACAGTCAGTACTTAACAAATAACAGCATTATTATTATTACTCCCTGTAGAAAGCTAAAAACACACACTATACACTGCTGGAAGAAGATGGGAAAGAAGCACCTAAAATCTGGAGAAATTTCTAAATAACAAAAGGGAATACACAATTAAAGTTTCTGACCACGAACACCAATGGCCACATTTCTCCTGATGAATTTTCTCCTACAAAGACAGCTGCTTCTCTCATTTCAGTTTCATTTTGGACCATTTATCCTGTGGCTTGACACTTTTCTTCTCCATATTTTCCGCATAGCATTTTTCAGCTCTGCATTTTCCTAGTGTAGATTAAGAGGTTTAGCATGGCGGTTACCGAGGTATAAAACACAGCCACGGTCTAATCTACAGGCAAAGTGGTCATGGGTATCTGTCACCCGTTGCCTGGGAAAGAGTTCGTTCGGGAATTGGCGTGGTGCGCGAGCGAGAGAGATGCGAGAGACCGAAAGCCTGAGTTTTATATAAAATTTATTTTGCTAGGGGAATTGAATCATTTAATTGTTTAGCTGCAATGAATTGAACTTCCCTATCGGGAGTACTGTGATTAATTAGTAATATCAGAGCTTCCCTAATAGGAGGAACACATTCATACGTTAGTCTCACGTGGGTGAGATGGCTAGCTCTCGCCAAGTGTTTTCCCACACGGGAAGAATCCACGTGCTTTCCCACATGGGAAGAATCCACGTACGTTCCCTGCACGTGGTGGGTGGCTAGATTTCGTTCACGTGCACCCCACTCGGAAGGAATTCACTCATGTGTTGCCATACCATGGTGAGTCGGCTAGCTCTCACCATGTCCTCTCCCTACACGGGAGGAATCCACTTATGATCCCCATCCTCAGCGGGGCACCTGGCTCCCACTCACGAACGTTCTGCAAAACACTCCCCCGTCCCATGGCCTTTCCTCAGTGGGGTGGTCCTGGTTGCAGAGAATGCGTCTGGCGTTCTGGGCAGAGAAAGGCACCTGGGCCGCTGCTGCTGTTGCTGCTGCTACTGCAGTGCGTCTCGGTCTTCTGCCCAGGTCAGAGGCGACAGGTGGCTTGTGGCTTGGACCATCCCAGATTCGGTCCTCTGCTTGATCAATCTCCGGTCCTTTCATCCCCCATACCTTATTTTGTCTTCACGGAGGTGAGGGACACCTAGTTTTCCACCCTTCCCCTTCTGGCCAGAAAGGATACGTCAGAGGAAGCATTTTGAACTTGGGATGGCCGGTGCCCAGGGTCACCTTGACACATACCATCCCTTGGCCCTCGCCACACGTACCCACGTGACCCCAAACTTCCCTGAGTCCCTTCCGGGGTGCATGGTGGTGGGGTGGCTCTGGAGGCAGTGCCCTCCAGCATCACCCCTCCCCTGACCGCAAGGGCCAATGTCCTTCCCTGGCTGGCCACAGAAGCTGGAAAAGTGGATCCATGGGTTGGGGCAGAGGACAGGGCCCATCCCCTGGCCAGGGGTGATGGGAGGCGGGGCCCTCAAGGTGTGTGGACCAAAGGTAGGGAGGGTGACTGGTGCACTACAAAGGTCTTAAGATAGCGCATAGAGCGGGGAGCTGGGAGCGGCTGTAGAGTTCGTCGCAGCTGTGTGGATAGGGCTGAGCAACAGCAACTTGGTACCCAACATCTTCCCACTAAGCTCACTGCCAGGAGCAAAGGTAGCAGCAATCCATGGAATAGCGAGCTCCCCCCAGTTTCAACAGTCCATGGAACAAGTCCCAAACTCCTCTGGTGGTGTGTCCTCGTTATCTGCATGGTACGTTGCCAGAGATCATCGTGTCCATTTGTCCAGAATCACTGGAAAGAACGGGCGAGGGGCACCAGTCATGTTCAAACAGATGGTGCGATAGAATCAGGTTCCCTTCCCTGATGCTGTCACGTCATGGCTAAGTCTGAAGACAGACTCTCTAGGAGGCAGTTCAGTGATGATTCCTTTGTAGGACCTGTCCGGAAGTCAGGCAATCCTGACCATAGAATTTTGAGGTATAGAAGTACCCAGGAGCATCATACAGCCAGATACGATTGATAAAGCTTAAAATAATAGATTTTTCCTAATCATATTTAACAGGTTAGATGACAAGCAGGCCAAGCAGTTTCATAGAGTGATGTGTTGTCATTCCCCTCTCCCAGACGTAGTGTCTGCAACAGAGAAATGTCTAGGTCTTGGAGGATCTCCAGGCCTCTACCAGAGTTAGTGGGCAGCTCTCATCGCTACTAGCTGCACAGGTTTGCCCAGTTGGATTCAATTATCATTCCAAATATATCAAGATGACAATTTGTATTTGATTTGCTTCTACCTCTTTTACCAATTTAGCGAAATTTAAGGAGGTCGTATTTCAGAAATGAGAAATAATGGTTAAATCACCACCTCTACAGTTGTTCCTAGGCTGGGAGAACAATGGCAAATTCATTCCCAATTACGGCCGTGCAGTTTCTTGGGAGAGGTGCCTTAGATTGAGTAGAACAACCATTTACCTGAGAGGGAGGCAACCCTTTGCTGGAAGAACATGCCTTCTCCCAAAGGAGTTCCCTTTTGATCTTCCAAACTGATAGCGCTATCCTGATGGCAAATTGGTTAGGTTTCCTACCCCCATGCCTTAACTTGCAAATTTATTGCACGTAGCTGGGTGCTTGAGTGACAGGGAGGGTCCCCGGTTTCACGGTGGCCCCAATTATGACAACATTTCCCACAATTGATGGTTGGCCCCCTAGCCAAGCATCCTTCCTAATCATAGATATCTGGGCCCCGTCGTCTACTGGGAAGGAGACTTCCTGACCATCATTTACTAGAATGGTCATATGCGGGGAGCACCCGGGCTGTGAGAGGCCCGCGGCTGCTGTCCATTGGCTGGGCCCACCAGATCCCCCTTCTAGTTTCCCTGCTCCTTGGTGGTTGGGGCCGGTGGTCTACCTTCCTCACCGAATAGTTTCAGGATATGGGTGGGCAGCCCATACAGCTCATCCATAGGAAAACCCCGCTCCCTCAACTGCCGCCATATGGCCACCCGTTCTCCTGAGCCCACCCGCTGTGGGGGTTGGTGGGTGTCCCTTTAGTATCCGTTGGAACTGGCCTTGTCCTCCTTAACCCCAGGCCTTTCCCAATCATGGCTCCAACACGCCAGGTAATCGACACCTCAGAGGACTGTCATAGGGACCAGTCACTCTTGACCACATAGGCCAATGTGTTCCAGGTTTGTGCCCCAGTGGCCCTACCACTCAATGGTGGTCCAGCCCGTGCTCTGGCCCTGGGGGTATACCCATTATCATTGCATGAAGTAGGCCTTCTTGGGAGGGGAGGGACCATGGGCTCGATTACTGAGTTTTCTCCCCATGATCCAAGAGTAGTTCAATTCCAGGCAAAAGAAGACGCCGGTTTAATGTAGCTGAGTCGTTCCACAGGAGGGTGCCAGCCCTTCCCTGTTCACTCTGGGGGAATGTTCGAATCCAGTGTACCGCGAGGGTCTGGAGGGTATGACCTTGAGTGTGAGTGTGGGTCACATACACCCGTGAGCCCAAATCTAGGCGGCTGCTCCCATTGAGGCTGATGTCCACCTAAGTGGGTGTTCCCTTCCATACTCTGGCCAGCCAGCCTAACACCATTTCCCCGGGGACCTGGGAAAACTCTCTAGAGAGCTGCCTGAGCTCAGTGGATGTGTAGCTTGTACTCTGGGTGGTGACATTTCCATCAGGATTCTGCTCTTCCTTCATAATAGGGTAGAGGGGCTTGGGCTGCCTCTTGGAGTTCTGCTGGGTCATTTCCCAATCCCGCGGGGAAGGGGGAATTTTCAGTTCAGGTAAGGGATCGGGATCTCTCTCCCCCTCCTCAGAGGAATTTTCCCCACCCAGCCCCGAGTACATTACCCCCTTAAGTTTCTGTTCAGTAATGGAGAGCTTCCTCTGCTCATCTAACTTCTTAGCCACCCGGGGTGCCTATTTCTGCTCTAAAAGTATCGCTTGCTGCATTTCTACCTCAGCCTCTGCCTGCAGTAAGAGGCATTTCATGTCACGTTCCTTTAGTTTCGCCTCTAGGGCTTCCCTTTCCTGCCGCCACCTGTCGTCGATCCCGGAGGGCGGCTTGCAGCGCCGTTGCTAGGAGACAGAGGAGGGCGGGCTTTCCTTCCCTTTTCCTTATTTGGGTAGCCTTCTGCCAACCACAGAGCTCCCTCACCAGCTAGGCCGTATCTTCCCAATGCCCCTCCACCCAGAGGCAGTGCTCCCTGATCCGCAAGGAATTCAAACAGTCCTCTTGACTCTCTGTTGCCTATCATTGATCCCATTCCCGTCTTCATGTCTGTCACCTTCGGCTGGGGACGGGTTCATTTGGGAAGCGCTCCAGGAAGGATCCTTCTGCTCCGGACGCCGCCACAGGGGCCTGGGATCCCGATCCTGAGAGGCTCGCCCACCATCACACCGCGGGGCCCCTGCTGTTGCCGGGGATCCCCCTAGCTTCCTTCCCGAGCAGCCTGATTCGCAGCTGGGTCCATGGCCGTCCCCCGCACAGACACCTACATCCCTTCCAGAGGATACCGAGGCCCATGAACTGGGCCCCCAACCCCCATTATCACTAGACTCATCCCTCGAAGCCACCTCCACTCCGCCCAAATAGCCAACTGGGATCGTGGGACATTGTGTCCCCCGGCTTCCATTCCCCCCCCCACCCCATAACCGACATTCCTTGAGGAGCCCCCACATTCCCTCCATCCCAGACCGGACATGACTGATTCGCCGCGCCCCCGCCCCGGGGAAAAAGGTCCTTGTTCTCACCGAGTTACTTTAACAACAACCCCATTCGCACCTACTCAGCTCACCCATGCTATTTGGCTGTTTACTCCTCTTCCCAGGCGTCTCCTCTCCCATGACCCCCCTTAACAGTCCCGCCCCACTCCAGAACTGTCATCCATAGGACTCCATCCTCCACCACCTCAGAGACATTTCTGCCAAGAGCCCCTGGACTCTCGTTGACAGTAGCCTTTCTGATTTCATTTGACTGACCCATGGAAAATTCATCCTTCTGCTGTGGGCATCATCTGCCTATTTTATATCCATTGGTGGTTCGCGGACCGGTGACCCGGGGGGATGGGTTGACCACGATGGGCCTGCTAAAATAAACCTTCCTGAAAAGTGCCAGCCACCTGAGACTCTGCTGCTCCTCTCGTCGTCGGTGCCCTGCACGGGCACGTTCTCTGCTTCCCCTCTTCCGGGCTCCTCCCTCTAGCGCACCGCATTACTGCCGCGCACCGTGCTTGCTGCATCCTTCCACCAGAACACGTAGGGTGGTCGGCAGGGGTCCTGTTCGTGGCGGTCCCTGGGGATGAAGACAATCACCTCCGGACAACTTCCGGAAACCAGGCCAAGGGTTTATGTGGGTATTCCTCCTCCAGCTCATTCATTCATTCATTCATTCATTCATTCAATCGTATTTATTGAGCGCTTACTGTGTGCAGAGCACTGTACTAAGCGCTTGGAAAGTACAGGTTGACAACATATAGAGACCATCCCTACTTAACAGGGGGCTCACAGTCTAGAAGGGGGAGACAGAGAACAAACCAAAATATATTAACAAAATAAAATAAATAGAATAAATATGTACAAATAAAATAAATAGAGTAATAAATACGTACAGACATATATACATATATACAGGTGGTGTGGGGAGGAGAAGGAGGTAAGGCACGGGGGGATGGGGAGGGGTAGGAGGGGGAGAGGAAGGAGGGGGATCAGTCTGGGAAGGCCTCCGGGAGGAGGTAAGCACTCAGTAGGGCTTTGAAGGGAGGAAGACAGCTAGCTTGGCGGATGTGCAGAAGGAGGGCATTCCAGGCCAGCGGGATAACTTGGGCCGGGGGTCGATGGCGGAACAGGCGAGAACAAGGCACGGTGAGGAGATTAGCAGTAGAGGAGTGGAGGGTGCGGGCTGGGCTGTAGAAGGAGAGAAGGAAGGTGAGGTAGGAGGGGGCGAGGTGATGGAGAGCCTTGAAGCTGAGGGTGAGGAGTTTTTGTCTGACGCGTAGGTTGAGTGGTAGCCACTGGAGATTTTTGAAGAGGGGATTAACATGCCCAGAGCGTTTCTGGACAAAGACGATCCGGGCAGTGGCGTGAAGTACGGACTGGAGTGGGAGGAGACAGGAGGATGGGAGATCGGAGAGGAGGCTGATGCAGTAATCCAGACGGGATAGGATGAGAGCTTGTACGAGCAGGATAGTGGTTTGGATGGAGAAGAAAGAGAGGACCTTGGCAATGTTGCAGAAGTGAGACCGGCAGGTTTTGGTGACGGATTGGATGTGAAGGTTGAACGAGAGAGCGGAGTCGAGTATGACACCAAGGATGCGGGCTTGTGAAATGGGAAGGATGGTAGTGGTGTCAACAGTGATGGGAAAGTCAGGGAGGGGGCAGGGTTTGGGAGGGAAGACAAGGAGTTCAGTCTTAGACATGTTGAGTTTTAGATGGCGGGCAGATATCCAGATCGATATGCCCTGAAGGCAGGAGGAGATGCGAGCCTGGAAGGAGGGGGAGAGAGCAAGGGCAGAGATGTAGATTTGGGTGTCATCAGCATAGAGATGACAGTAGAAGCCGTGGGAGCGAAAGAGTTCACCAAGGGAGTGAGTGTAGATCGAGAACAGAAGGTGACCAAGAACTGACCCTTGAGGAGCCCCTACAGTAAGGGGATGGGAGGGGGAGGAGGAGCCTGTAAAAGAGACTGAGAATGAACGTCCAGAGAGATAAGAGGAAAACCAGGAGAGCACAGAGTCTGTGAAGCCAAGGTTGGATAGCGTGTTGAGGAGAAGGGGGTGGTCCACAGTGTCGAAGGCAGCTGAGAGGTCGAGGAGGATTAGGATAGAGGATGAACCGTTGGATCTGGAAAGCAGGAGGTCATTGGTGACCTTTGAGAGGGCAGTTTCCGTGGAATGTAGGGGACAGAAGCCAGATTGGAGGGGGTCGAGGAGAGAGTTGAGCGTTGAGGAATTCGAGGCAGCGCGTGAAGACGACTCGTTCAAGGAGTTTGGAAAGGAATGGTAGGAGGGAGATATGGCGATAACTAGAAGGTGAAGTGGAGTCAAGAGAGGGATTTTTAGGATGGGAGAGACGTGGGCATGTTTGAAGTTAGAGGGGAAGGAACCAGTGGAGAGGGAGCGGTTGAAGATTGAAGTTAAGGAGGGGAGAGGCGACGTTCCTTCTTTCGTTCCTTCATTCAGTCATATTTGTTCAGCGTTTACTGTGGGCACAGTACTGTACTAAGCGCTTTGGAGAATACAATATAACAATAAACAGACACAGTCCCTGCCTACTGCGAGCTGACAGTCTAGAGGGGCAGGCAGACATTAATATAAATAAATCAATTACAGAGTTATATACGTAAATTACATCTAGCCACAAAATCTCCTATCATGGAGAAGCAGCTTGGTTCAGTGGTAGCAGCACGGGCTTTGGAGTCAGAGTTCATGCGTTCAAATCCCGACTCTGCCAATAGTCACCTGTGTGACTTTGGGCAAGTCACTTTACTTCTCTATGCCTGAGTTACTTAATCTGTAAAATGGGGATTAAGATTGTGAGCCTCCAGTGGGACAACCTGATCACCTTGAAACCTCCTCAGCGCTTAGAACAATACTTTTCACATAGTAAGCGCTTAATAAATGGCATTATTATTATTATTATTATTATTAATGGTTGCTTCTGCATGTTAATTTTTAACTGCCTCTATGATGTCATCATCTGCTTATTTTATTATTGCTATCGCATGTAAATTGTTAACTGCTCTCTGTGATATCATAATCTACTGATTTTATTATTGCTACTGCATTATTGGTACTGTATATTAATTGTTAACTATTAGCTGTGCTGTCAATTACGTAGCTGACCTCATCATGAACTATCAATTCCCCTGCTCCCATCTGCACTTCCCAGTCCTCACCTTCCCCTTGCCCTCTCCCACCAGCTCTTTCCCTCCCTTTCCCCCGTCCCCACCCCTCCCTCTCACCCCCTCCCCAGAATCACTCTGTACCAGCGCCAACCCTCAACCCCTCCCCTCCAACCCCCTCCCTCCGCTCCTCCCTGCCCCCGATCCATCCCAGTTCTTCTTTCTCATCGCCACTCCTCTTCCCCCTCTCCCCGCCCAGGCCCCCACCAACTCTTTCTAATCCAAACCCTCCCCTCCCCTCACATCCCTCCCTCCAAAGCCGCTATCAAGTGTGGCCTTTGGAACGCCCGCTCCATTATAGGTAAGCTTCCTTTCATCCTTGACCTGTTACTTTCCAGCTCTTTCCTCCTCACCCTAACTGAAACATGGCTCACCCCGGCTGACACAGTCTCTTCTGCGGCTCTCTCCAGTGGAGGTCTCTTCTTCTCCCACTCCCCCAAACTCGCCAGAAGAGGAGGAGGTGTCGGCTTCCTTCTCGCATCCCAATGCCACTTTCGCACTATCTCTCCTCCCCCTTCCCTTTCTTTGCTCTCCTTTGAAGCCCATATTATTTGCCTCTGCCACCCTCCAGATTCTTGTAGTTGTCATCTATCGGTCCCCTCTGGCCCCACCTCCAACTTTTTTAATGTTTTTGACCCCTTTCTCACCTTCCGTCTCTCCTTTTCCATGCCCACTCTGATCCTCAGAGACTTCAACATCCACATGGATGTCCCTGGTGACTCCTCTGCTTCCCACCATCTATCACTCCTTGACATTGCCAACCTCCTGCTCCACCCCACCTCATCCACTCACCAACTTGGTCACACCCTCGACCTCATCATCTCCTACTGCTGCACTGCCTCCACCCTCACCAACTCTGAAATCCCTCACTCTGATCAGGTTATGACCTTCTCACCTGCCTCCTCACTCACAATCCTGCCCCATAAATCTATATTTCTACCCCACAGAGGCCTCTGCTCTCTCTAACTCATCCATCTTTCTCAGCGCATCACACCCCACCTCGCCTCCCTATCCTCTCTACCCACTCTTGATGAGCAGATTAAAGCTTTCAACTCCACTCTCTCTACTCGATTCAACTCGCTCGCTCCCCTTTCCCTTCGCCGCTCTGACACCACTAACCCACAGCCTTGGATCATTGCCACTGTCCGTCTTCTTTGCTCTTATGCTCGGGCTGCTGAACGTTGCTGGAGAATTTCTAAACACCAAGCCAACCTTGTTCACTTTAAGTTTTTCCTTTCCTTCCGTAACTCTGCCCTCTCCTCTGCCAGGCAAAACTATGGTTCCTCCCTTATAAACTCTGATGCCCATCATCCCCATCAGCTGTTCCATACATTTCACTGCCTTCTCAAGCCCCTTGTTCCTCCCCCTCCTCCATCCCTCATGCCCAACGATCTGGCCTCCTACTTCATTAGTAAATTTAACTCCATCAGGCCTGAGCTCCCCAAAGTCACCCTTGCTCCTTCTCCATCACCCCCGCTCTCAACCCTCTCTGCTACTCTCCCATCCTTCCCAGCAGTATCTTCAGATGAGAACTCCTCCCTCCTCTCAAGTGATACGCCATCCACCTGTGCTTCAGACCCCATTCCCTATCATTTTATGAAAACCCTCACCCCTTCCCTCTTCCCCTCCATAGCTTTCATTCATTCAATCGTACTTATTGAGCGCTTACTGTGTGCAGAGCACTCTACTAAGCGCTTGGGAAGTACAAGTTGGCAACATATAGAGACAGTCCCTACCCAACAGCAGCCTCACAGTCTAGAAGGGGGAGACAGACAACAAAACAAGACATATTAACAAAATGAAATGAATAGAATAAATATGTAGAAATAAAATAAATAAATAAATGGAGTAATAAATACGTACAAACATATATACATATATACAGGTGCTGTGAGGATGGGAAGGAGGTACGGCAGGGGGATGGGGAGGGGGAGGAAGGGGAGAGGAAGGAGGGGGCTCAGTCTGGGAAGGCCTCTTGGAGAAGGTGAGCTCTCAGTAGGGCTTTGAAGGGACTAAGAGAGCTAGCTTGGCGGATGTGCGGAGGGAGGGTATTCCAGGCTCGGAGGATGACGCGGGCCGGGGGTCGACGGCGGGACAGGCAAGAACGAGGCACGGTGAGTAGATTAGCGGCAGAGGAGCGGAGGGTGCGGGCTGGGCTGTAGAAGGAGAGAAAAGAGGTGAGGTACGAGGGGGCGAGTGATGGAGAGCCTTGAAGCTGAGGGTGAGGAGTTTTTGCCTGATGCGTAGGTTGATTGGTAGCCACTGGAGATTTTTGAGGAGGGGAGCAACATTCCCAGAGCGTTTCTGGACAAAGACGAACCGGGCAGCGGCGTGAAGTATTGATTGAAGTGGGGAGAGACATGAGGATGGGAGGTCAGAGAGGAGGCTGATGCAGTAATCCAGTCGGGATAGGATGAGAGATTGAACGAGCAGGGTAGCCGTTTGGATGGAGAGAAAAGGGCGGGAATAACTTCTATCTTCAACCGCTCACTTTCCACTGGTTCTATCCCCTCTGCCTTCACACACGCCTATGTCTCCCCCATCCTAAAAATCCCTCTCTTTACCCCACCTCCCATTCTAGTTATTGCCTTATCTCCCTCCTACCCTTCCTTTCCAAACTCATAGAACGAGTTGTCTACATTCGTTGCCTCGAATTCCTTAATACCAACTCTCTCCTTGTCCCGCTCCAATCTGGCTTCCGTCCCCTACACTCCAGTGAAACCGCCCTCTTAAAGGTCACCAATGACTTCTTTATTGCCAAATCCAACGGCTCCTACTCTATCCTAATCGTCCTCGACCTCTCAGCTTCCTTCGACCCTGTGGATCACCCCCTTGGCCTCAACACGCTATCCAACCTTGGCCTCACGGACTCCGTCCACTCCTGGTTCTCCTCTTATCTCTCCGGCCGTTCATTCTCAATCTCCTTGGCGGGCTCCCCCTCCCTCTCCCATCCCCTTACTGTAGGGGTTCCTCAAGGGTCAGTTCTTGGTCCCCTTCTGTTATCTATCTACATTCACTCCCTTTGTGACCTCATTCGCTCCCACGGCTTCTACTATCATCTCTATGCTGACGACACCCAAATCTACATCTCTGCCCCTGCTTTCTCTCCCTCTCTCCAGGCTCGAATCTCCTCCTGCCTTCAGGATATCTCCATCTGGATGTCTGCCCGCCATCTAAAACTCAACATGTCCAAGACTGAACTCCTTGTTTTCCCTTCCAAACCCTGTCCTCGCTCTGACTATCCCATCACTGTAGACGGCACTATCATCCTTCCCGTCTCACAAGCTTGCAAACTTATTGTCATTCTCGACTCCGCTCTCTCATTCACCCCGCACATCCAATCCGTCACCAAAACCTGCGGGTCTCACCTCCACAACATCGCCAAGATCCGCCCTTTCCTCACTATTCCAGCCGCTACCTTACTGGTTCAATCTCTCATTTTATCCCGACTGGATTACTGTATCACCCTCCTCTCTGATCTCCCATCCTCCTGTCTCTCCCCGCTTCAGCCTATAGTTCACGCCGCTGCCCGGATCGTCTTTGTCCAGAAACGCTCTGGGCATGTTACTCCCCTCCTCAAAAATCTCCAGTGGCTATCAATCAACCTACTCATCAGACAAAAACTCCTCACCCTGGGCTTCAAAGCTCTCCATCACCTCACTCCCGCTTACCTCACCTCCCTTCTCTCCTTCTACAGCCCAGCCAGCAGCTCTCACGCCTCTGCCGCTAACCTCCTCACTGTGCCTCGTTCTAGCCTGTTGCGCTGTCGATCCCTGACCCGCGTCCTTCCCCTGGCCTGGAATGCCCTCCCTCCACACATTCGCCAAGCTAGCTCTCGTCCTCTCTTCAAAGCCCTACTGAGAGCTCACCTCCTCCAGGGGGCCTTCCCAATCTGAGCCCCCTTTTTCCTCTCTTCCTCCCATCCCCCCTGCCCTATCCCCTTCCCCTCCCCACGGCAATTGTATAGATTTGTGCAGATTTATTACTCTATTTTACTTGTGCATATTTACTATTCGATTGTGTTAATGATGTGCATATAGCTATAATTCTATTTGTTCTGACGATTTGAACACCTGTCTACTTGGTTTTTTTGTTGTCTGTCTCCCACTTCTAGACTGTGAGCCCGTTGCTGGGTAGGCATCGTCACTAAATGTTGCCAAATTGTACTTCCCAAGTCCTTAGTACAGTGCTCTGCACACAGTAAGCGCTCAATAAATACGATTGAATGAATGAATGCTCTGAAAAGAGTAAACACTCAATAAATATCATTGCTTCATACAAAATAGTAAACTTGATCATTTGGAAAATTATGTTAAAAAATGAAATTATTATGATAGTGAATATTTGAATGTTTTTAGCATCTCGCTTTAATAAGCTCAGGACAACTCATTCTCGGTACTTTTTTGAGAGGCAGAGATAGGTCACTACTATCTCCATTTTACAAGTAACTTGAGCAAGATTCTGACACTAGTCCCATGAAACAAAAGTTTGTTTCCCCTTTCTGGTAAATGAACCTTCTTTCTGTTCTCTTTCATATTCAAGAAAATCTATCAGTCAATCTATCTATCTATCTATCTATCTATCTATCTATCTATCTATCTACCTTTCTATCACCAACTCTGAAATCCCTCTCTCTGATCATAACCTTCTCACCTGCCTCCTCACTCACACTCCTCTCCTGTAAATCTATATTTCTGCCCCACAGAGGCCTCCGCTTTCTCGAACACATCCATCTTTCTCAGCGCATCACACCCCACCTCGCCTCCCTATCCTCTCTACCCACTCTTGATGAGCAGATTACTGCTCTCAACTCCACTCTCTCTACTCAATTCAACTCGCTCGCTCCCCTTTCCCTTCGCCACTCTCACACCACTAAGCCACAGCCTTGGATCACTGCCACTGTCCACCTCCTTCGCACTTATGCTTGAACTGCTGAACGCTGCTGGAGAATTTCTAAACACCAAGCCAACCTTGCTCACTTTAAGTTTATATATATATAGATACATAGATAGAGATAGAGATAGATAGAGATAGAGATATAGATAGATAGATATACGGTTGTCTTTCATATTCAAAGGCCATTATGATGATAATTAGTAGTCAGTTCACATAGTTCCTGAAAGTGAGAGAGGAATTTCTCCAGCCAATTTTTCCAATATGTAACTCCACAGTCTAGAGAAGTATACAACAGAATCACAGTTGGGATGGCAGAATCCCAACACCTTTACAGCTGATGAATTAGCCTCTGATGGGATATAGCTGAGATCAATATTGAAGTGACAGTGATAGCCAAGTAAACACAAAGGACAGAAATGGCCAAGAGTGTTCTCATGTCCATGCATAAGGGGAGTTGTGGAGAAATTCATTCATTCATTCATTTATATTTATTGAGCATTTACTGTGTGCAGAGCACCATACTAAGCACTCTGGAGAACACAATATAACAATGTCTCCCATATGTACTTCCGGGGTGTGCACGATAAAGGAGCCAAACTACAAATGATTGATCCTTGAAGGATTTGGACAAATAGCAGGGTCATTGGCTCTTCATGGAACCTACCAAACAGCAGTGACTTGGATATAATTCATTAACCGTGTTTTTCTCAATCACTTGCTGGCTAGAGCTTAATTTATTTAGATTACTAACAAGTATAGCTAGGAGGTCACTGACTTAATATGTGCCAAACACTGTTCTAAGTGCTAAGGTATATGCAAATTAATCAGGATACCTTGGGTTTTATCCATTTTGCCTCAAGAAATGATGCTGATGGAAGAGCTCAAGGAAACAGATGTGGCTTTGAGGTGGTTGCAAATCTTCACTTTAGTCTGAAGTTTAATAATGTCATATTGCCTTCATCTAATCAAATTTCCTAAAAGATATGCTGGCCTCCTTTATTAATCATCATCATCATCATCATTAAGCGATGGTATTTATTAAGCAGTTAATATGTGCAGAGACCTGTACTAAGCACTTGGAAGAGAAAACTACAAGAGTGTTAACAAAATTTCCCCTACCGACAGTGAGCTTACAGTCTAGATGGAAAGACAGACATTAATATAAATACATGAATTATAATATATAATTTAAATGGTAGTTCATAAGTGCTCTACTGTTATTTTCTTGATTCTTGATTTACGTTTTTGAGTATTTACCAGGTTCCTTCTCAGACAAGGAAGAAGTGGTCAGTCTATGCCTTCTTGATGCCAATAGAAAAAGGGATGAATGAAGTCAAGCAGAATCCTGTTTTGTCAGTGAAACCCCTCAAGTGAAATCTTTTGGTTAAAGCTTATGTCCATTGGAATGCTCCCAATGGGTTTTGACCACAATTAACTTCATCAAGGAGCATACTTTCAGACCTATCTTCCCCAAACTGGCCTTTGTGAATTCTGGGAAGACTAGTTTTAAAAATAAGGCTATGGTTGAAGTTCATCCAAATGAATGCAAAGTAGAATAAATACTGATAATATTTAAAGACACCAAAAATACCCTGAGGTATATACAATATTCAACACCTATATTTCATATAGGTGAAAACGATCTGAAGGCACAGAAACAGTCTTAGGCTTCAGCATCTTCCCAGATGCAGATTCTCTTGGAAGAAATGTAAAGGCTGGGAGTATCCAAGCAAGAGTCTCGATGAGTACGCAGTATGACATAGTAGGTAGAGCATGGGACTAGGAGTCAGAAGGTCATGGGTTCTAATCCCGGCTCTGCCACTTATCCGTTATGTGACCTGGAGCAACTCTTTTAACTTCTCTCTGACTCAGTTACCTCATCTGTGATTGACACTGTGAGCCCCACGTGGGACAAGGGACTGTGTCCAACCTGATGTGCTTGAATCCACCCCAGAACTTAGTACAGTGCTTGGCACATAGTAATCGCTTAATAAATAGAACAATTATTATTATTATAAGAAGACCTGAGCTGGAGTAGAGCCTTACATTTTTTATCGGAGGTTTTGCTAGATGTGGAGAGGAACAGCTACTCGGAGTTTATTCGGAGTGGAGAAATGTACAGAAAAATGACCTGGGAATCAGAGTAAAGTACAGACTAGAAAGGGTAGAGCCTGGACAGGCAGAGGGAGGTTAGTGGGGAGCAACAGTCTAGCCAGGAACTGTCAAGTGTCAGGACCAGGGTGATGGCCATTTTTGATGAAAGGAAGGTTCAGATTTGGGAAATGTAGTAGCAGGAAAATTGTCAGGAGTTATCAACAGAATGAATGTAAGAGATGAAAGAGAAAGGGGTCAGGACATTGAGAAGATTGCAGGCTTCAAAGATGGTAGTGCTGTCAACTGTTATGAAAAATTTGAATGGACAAATAGATTGGGGAATGAAGATAAGTTCTGTTTTAGATATATTGAGTTCAAGGTAGCAGCTGGTTTTCCATGTGACTATGTCTTAGAAGCACTGATTTCCTACTAAATCCTTGTCCACGCACTTTGCTCTTCTAATACTAACCTTCTCATTGTACTTCGATCTCACCGTTCTAGCCACTAACCTCTTGCCCCCATCCTCTCTCTGCCCTGGCCTGCAAATCCGACAGACCACCAATCACTCCAGCTTCAAAGACTCATTAAAATTGTAACTTCTTCAAGAGGTTTTCCCCAACTAGGCCCTCATTTCCCCTATACCCTCTCCTTTCTGTTTTCCTCTTGCACTTAGATTTGTACCTTTGAAGCAAAAAATATTCATCTCAACCTCAGCCCACAATGCTTATGTACGTATTCCTAATTTATTTTAATATCTGTCTCCCTCTCCCAGGCTGTAAATTCCTTGTGCGCAGGTAACACGTCTACCAAATCTATGGTATTGTACTCTCCCAAGCGCTTAGTGCTCTATACACAATAAGTACTCAAAATATATCATTAATTGATTGATTAATTCAAATAAACTTTTGGCCTCCACATTTAAAGGGGATGTGGAGAACTTGAAAAGTTGAGAAGAGTAGCTTAAAGACATAGGTTTAAGAACCAAAACGCCCATGAGGAAAGACTAAGGAACTGAGATTATTCAGACTGGAGAAGACTAAGGTGAGTTAATTGTTTTCTTCAAATATGTGAATGGCTCATACATGCAAGTTGGTGACTAATTGTTCTTGATATCCACTGAGGAAAGAATAAAATAATGGGACTCAATGGCATTCTAAGAAATTTAAATTGCTTTTGAAAAATAATTTCCTGACAGTAAGAGCCACTAGGCAGCATAATGGTGTGCTGACTGAGAATTCGTCCTTAATATTTTCCAGAGAGGCACAGATCCCATGGCTTAGTGGAAAAAGCACGGGCTCGGGAGTCAGAGGTCATGGGTTCTAATCCCAGCTCCAGTATTTGTCAGCTGTATGACTTTGGGCAAGTCACCTAACTTCTCTGTGCCTCATTTACCTCATCTGTAAAATGGGGATGAAGACTGTGACACACCCCCCCCCGCCGTGGTACAACCTAATTTCCTTGTACGTACCCCAGATTGTTTAAACCAGTGCTTTCCACATTGTAAGTTCTTAGCAAATACCGTCATTATTATTATAATCATTATTCTCAGTGCATTTTGATAATGTACAGAGGCAGGGGGAAAGATTATATTTTTATGATATTTGTTAAATTCTTTCTATGTGCTTACTATTGTACTCTCCCAAGTGCTTAGCACAGTGATTTGCACAAAGTGTTCAATAAGTACAATTGAACGAATGAATGAATGAATGAATGTGTTAGGCATTGTTCTAAGCACTGGGGTAGATACAAGTTAATCAGTTCGACACAGTCTCTATCCCATATGAGGCTGACAGTAAAAGCAGGAGGGAGAACAGATACTGATTATCCAATTGAGGAAACTGAGGCATCTAGAAGTGACCTGCCCAGGTTGAACTCCCTGAGGTCCTTTCCACTTCTCTGAGTCTATGAAGAGAAAGAAGCATTCTTAAATCCACATAAAAATGTCTCTTCTTCAGATATATTCAGACACAATTCACATTATTGTCCGGATTCCTGTAGGCCACTTTGTACTTTCACCATTATAGTTCGGGAGAGGGATCTAAAAGATGTCCAGTTCACAGGAGCAACCACGTATAGTGCTTTGCACATAGTAAGCGCTTAACAAATGCCATTATTATTATTATTAAGAACTTTGGATGGACCATCGACTCGTACTCCACACTCACACTGACTAAAAACTGGTCTCCAAATCACTAAACTCCAAGAGAAAGAAGATAGCAGCCAGGAAAACTAGCAGGTTCTAGTTAGGAATGTTGCTAGGAACCCTGCTTAAAAAAAATAAATCAAATCACAAATACCAACAAACATAGTTAATGGAAATAACGTGGTAAAGCCGTTGCAGGCAACTGTTTAGACCTTGGACAAGACCAAGAGAAACCGTCAGGAGTGATGTGATGCAAATGACCCAGAAATGAAAGAGCTATGTGCAGCTTGCTATGAGACATTGATGGCCCTAGTGGCACCTTGCAGCATCTGAGAACTCGGACAGGAACAAAGCTTTCAGAAACCTGTTTTGTGACTTGCAAACCAAATTCCCGAACAGGAATGACAGGTGGTGAGATGCCTGAACGTAAGAAACTGCTACAAAATCAAAAAGATTTGCACTTCACTCAGGTGTTCTTTGAACACAGAATAAGCATTAGAATAGGCTTTCCCAGACTAATCTCCCCTCCTCTTCTGCTCCCCTTCCCCTCCCCATCCCCCCAACTCACTCCCTGTCCCTTATGCACCTCCGCGACCCACAGCACTTGTGTTTAGGGTATAAACATGTACATGTTTATAATTATAATTCTATTTATTTTTATTAATGATGTGCATATATTTGTAATTCTATTTATTTTTAATGATGCTACTGATGCCTGTTTACTAGTTTTGATGTCTGTCTCTACCTTCTAGATTGTGAGCCCCTTGTTGGCAGGGATTGTCTCTATTTGTTGCTGAATTGTACTTCCCAAGTGCTTAAGTACAGTGCTCTGCACACAGTAAGCACTCAATAAATACGTTTGAATGTATGATTCTGTTGCTGTTTTTGTCCTCCATATGAATAAATTTATTTTCACTCTGGCTTCTTCACAACCCAATTTGCTTGTAGCAACCACAGTACCTAGTACAGTGCCTTGCACATAGTAAGCACTTGAGCAATACCATTATTATTATTATTGTTTTTATGTCCATTTAAAATGACTTTGCTCCTCCAGAGCTTCTTCATAGTATCTTTTACCTCTACATTTCTCAGAATGTAGATTAAGGATTCACCATCGGGGTGATAATATAAAGAATACAGTCATTGATTTATCTATGAGGATGGTGCACACAGGCCTCATGTACATGACAATGCAGGGAAACACACTGACGTGGGAGCTGCAGGTCGAGAGGGTTGTGTGTCTTTTCCAAACTGAGGGATATCAGGGAGCGCAGGATAACTGCATAGGAGAGGAGTAGTAAGAGAAAGATGATCACACAGATGGCCCCACCATTGCCAAACACTGATAGGCCGATGAAGTAGGTATCAGTGCAGTCGAGTTCCAACGGAGGGTATGTGTAACAGAAAAAGTGGTCAATGACATTGGGGCCAGCCACATAAAGGCAACCGAAACATAAAGAGAAGTTGTGCCATTGAGTGCAGAAAGCCTCCCACCCAGGGCAATCCCACCATAGGTCCACAATCCCACAAGTTCATGGCGGTCATATAGTACAGGGGTTTACAAATGGCCGTGTAGCGGTCATAGGCCATGACCACCAGAACAAAGACCTCAACACATCCAAATAAGTGTTCCACAAAGAACTGGATCATTACAGCCTTTGAAGGAGGTGGTTTTCTTCTCATAGAGTAAATCTATGATCATCTTGGGGGCTGTGAGAGTAGAGTAAAAGGCATCCACCAAGGGCAACTGGGCAAGAAAGAAGTACATGGGAGAGCATAGATTCTGACTAGCGATTACTGTTACCACAGTGAGCAGGTTCCCCCCTATAGTCATCTATATAGTCATATAGATGATGAAAAAAACACAAATAACACTTTCTGTACCTCAGAATTCTGGGAAAGTCCGAGGATAATGAAGTCAGTCAAGTCGTTTTTATTTACCATCTCTTCCTGTGGAGGAGGTCAGCTCTGAAGTGAGAGCCTGTTTAAACTGCAAATATAATGAAAATTACAAATGAGAAAGTCTTAGTTATAAGCAGAGCTGCTCTTCGTAGGACTTCAAAGGTTCCATTTCTATTATTTCATTTCTTCTCTGCAAACTCTGTGTGAATTAGATGGAACTTTATTTAGCTTCTTTATTTTACAAAGGGGAAAATGAGGTTTGGTGAAGTACAATAGCAACTCAATAGCTGAATTTCAATTAGAGGGCAAATAAAAACCAGGTAAAAGCCAAGACCCAGTGGAATGTCTTCGCTGCGTCAGTGAATTCACATTCAGGTAGCCAGCTCAGTTAGAACAATAAGAATAAGCTTTCCTGTTTCTTACTAGAGCATGAAAAATTTTCAAAAGATCAATCAATCAATCAATAAATCGTATTTATTGAGGGCTTACCGTGTGCAGAGCACTGTACTAAGCGCTTGGGAAGTACAAGTTGGCAACATATAGAGACTGTCCCTACCCAACAGTGGGCTCACAGTCTAGAAGGGGGAGACAAAGAATAAAACAGAACATATTAACAAAAGAAAATAAATAGAATAGATATGTACAAGTAAAATAAATAAATAGAGTAATAAATACGTACAAACATATATATATATATATATATATACAGGTGCTGTGGGGAAGGGAAGGAAGCAAGGAGGGGGGATGGAGAGGGGAAGGAGGGCGAGAGGAAAGAGGGGCCTCAGTCTGGGAAGGGCTCCTGGAGGAGGTGAGCTCTCAGTAGGGCCTTGAAGAGAGGAAGAGAGCTAGCTTGGCGGATGGGCAGAGGGAGGGCATTCCAGGCCAGGGGGATGACGTGGGCTGGAGGTTGACGGCGGGGCAGGCGAGAACGAGGCACGGTGAGGAGATTAGTGGAAGAGGAGCGTAGGGTGTAGGCTGGGCTGTAGAAGGAGAGAAGGGAGGAGAGGTAGGAGGGGGCGAGGTGATGGAGAGCCTTGAAGCCGAGGGTGAGGAGTTTCTGCCTGGTGTGTAGGTTGATTGATAGCCACTGGAGATTCTTGAGGAGGGGAGCAACATGTCCAGAGCGTTTCTGGACAAAGACAATCCGGGCAGCCGCGTGAAGTATGCATTGAACTGGAGAGAGACAGGAGGATGGGAGATCGGACAGGAGGCTGATAAAGTAGTCCAGACGGGATAGGATGAGAGCTTGAACGATCAGGGTAGTGGTTTGGATGGAGAGGAAAGGGCGGATCTTGGTAATGTTGCAGGGTTGAGACCGGCAGGGTTTGGTAACGGATTGGATGTGAGGGCTGAACGAGAGAGCAGAGTCGAGGATGACACCAAGGTTGCGGACTTGTGAGACAGGAAGTATGGTAGTGCCATCAACAGTGATGGGAAAGTCAGGGAGAGGGCAGGGTTTGGGAGGGAAAACAAGGAGTTCAGTCTTGGACATGTTGAGTTTTAGGTGGCGGGCAGGCATCCAGATGGAGATGTCCTGAAGGCAGGAGGAGATGCGAGCCTCGAGGGAGGGAGAGAGAGCAGGGGCAGAGATGTAGATTTGGGTGTCATCAGCGTAGAGATGATAGTTGAAGCCGTGGGAGCGAATGAGGTCACCAAGGAAGTGGCTGTAGATCGAGAATAGAAGGGGACCACGAACTGAGCCTTGAGGAACCCCCACAGTAAGGGGATGGAAGGCGGAGGAGGAGCCTGCAAAAGAGACTGAGAATGAATGACCGGAGAGATAAGAGGAGAACCAGGAGAGGACGGAATCTGTGAAGCCAAGGTTGGATAGCGTGTTGAGGAGAAGTGGGTGGTCCATAGTGTCGAAGGCAGGTTAGAGGTCGAGGAGGATTAGGATAGAGTATGAGCCGTTGGATTTGGCAAGAAGGAGGTCATTGGTGACCTTTGAGAGGGCAGTTTCCGTGGAATGTAGGAGACGGAACCCAGGTTGGAGGGGGTCGAGGAGAGAGTTGGTGTTGAGGAATTCAAGGCAGCGCGTGTAGACGACCCGTTCAAGGAGTTTGGAAAGGAATGGTAGGAGGGAGATAGGGCGATAACTAGAAGGTGATGTGGGGTTAATAGAGGGTTTTTTTAGGATGGGAGAGCCTTGGGTGTGTTTGAAGGCAGAGGGGAAGGAACCAGTGGAGAGCGAGCAGTTGAGGATGCAAGTTAAGGAGGGGAGAAGGGACAGAGCAAGTGTTTTCATGAGATGGGATGGAATGGGGTCAGAAGCATAGGTGGCCGGAGTAGAACTTGAGAGGAGGGAGGAGAGCTTCTCTGAGGATACTGCTGGGAAGGATGGGAGAGTAGCGGAGAATGTTGAGAGCCGGGGGGTTGGAGAAGGGGGGGAGTGACTTTGGGGAGGTCAGAGCTGATGGATTTAATTTTATTAAAGAAGTAGGAGGCCAGGTCATTGGGGGTGAGGGAAGGATTAGGGGGGAGGATCCGGGTGCCTGAGAAGGGAGATGAATGTACGGAAGAGCTGACAGGGATGTTGGGCATGGGCGTCAATAAGGGAGGAGAAATAGTTTTGTCTGGCAGAGCAGAGGGCTGAGTAAAGTCAGAAAAGGATAAACTTGAATTGAACGAGGTTGGCATGGTGTTTAAACTTTCCCCAGCAGCGTTTGGCAGCTCGAGCATAAGAGCGAAGCAGGAGGACAGTGGCAGTGATCCAGGGCTGTGGGTTCGTGGTACGAGAGCGGCGAAGGGAAAGGGGAGCGAGTGAGTCTAGCTGAGTAGAAAGGGTAGAGTTGAGAGCAATAATCGGATCATCCAGATTGGGTAGAGAGGAGAGGGAGGCGAGGTGGGGTGTGAGGCTCTCAGAAAGATGGATGGGGTCAAAAGAGAGGAAATCTCTGTGAGGGCGTAATATGGATTTACAGGGGAAAGGAGTGTGAGTGAGGAGGCAGGCAAGAAGATTATGATCAGAGAGAAGGACTTCAGAGTTGTTGAGGGTGGACACAGTGCAGCAGTAGGAGATGATAAGGTCGAGGGTATGACCAAGTTGTTGAGTGGTAGAGGTGGGTTGGGGCAAGAGTTTGGCAGCGTCAAGTAGAGATAGAAGGCGTGCGGCAGAGGAGTCACCAGGGATATCCATGTGGATGTTGAAGTCTCCGAGGATCAGAGTGGGCATGGAAAAGGAAAGAAGGAAGGTGAGAAAGGGGTCAAAATCGTTAAAGAAGTTGGAGGTGGGGCCGGGGGGGGGGCGGTAGATGACGGCTACAAGAATCTGGAGGGGGTGGTAGAGGCGAATAATGTGGGCTTCAAAGGAAGAGAAGGAAAGGGAAGGTGGAGGAGGTGGATAGAGCGAAAGCGACACTGGGGGGTCGAGAAGGAAACTGACACCTTTTCCTTTTCCGGTGAGCCTTGGGGAGTGGGAGAAGAAGAGGCCTCCACTGGAGAGAGCAGCAGAAGAGACCGTGTCGTCCGTAGACAACCATGTTTCAGTTAGAGCGAGGAGGAGTAGTGAGCTGGAAAGGAATAGGTCCAGAATGAATGGGATCTTGCTTATAACGGAGCGGGGGTTCCAGAGGCCACACTTGGCAGTAGCTGTCGAGGGAGGGGAGGGAGGGGGAAGGGTGCGAGTGGTGGGGAGGGTTTGTATTGGGATGAGTTGGCGGGGGCCTAGGCGGGGAGAGTGGGAAGAGGGGTGGCGATGGGAAAGGAGAACTGGGATGGGGTGGGGCGGGGAGGAGGGGAGGGAGGGGGCTGGGAAGGAGGAGTGAAGGATTGTCGCTGGTACAGAGGGATCCTGGTTAGGGGGTAAGGGGGAGTTTTCGTGGTGCGGGAGAGAGAAAAAAGGCTGGGTGGGAGAGGGGAAGGGGAAGGTGAGGAATGGGAATTTCAGTTGGGAGCAAGAGGATTGAAAGTTCATGGTGAGTTCAGCAGGGCGGGTGACAGTACAGCGGGAGGTTAACAATTGAGATGCAGAAGCTATAAAACAGTAGCAATGATATAAATAGGCGATGGCATCACAGAGAGTAGTTAACGATTAACATGCTATGGCAATAATAAAATAGGCAGATAATGATGTCACAGAGAGAAGATACAAACTATTATGTGCTGGAGTAGGGTGGACCTGTTAAGGGGGTTCAGGGAGCAGAGATACCTGGGGAGAGGAGTGAACACCCAAGTATCACGGAAGGGCTGAGTAGGTACGAATGAGGTTGTCGTTAATGTAGCTTGGTGACAACGAGGGCCTTTCTCCCGGGATGGGGGGGCGGGGAGATACAGTCAGTTCCGGACCGGGAAGGGGGGTATGGGGGGCACTTTGAGGAAGGTCGCTTAAGTGCGGGGGGGGGGGGTGGAAGCAGGGGGCGTCTATGGGGGCGCTCCGAGGAGCGGATCCTTCCGGGAGCAGCAAGGCCGCTCGGTGTGATGGTGGGCGAGCCTCTCGGGAACGGAGTCCCGGGCATCAATGTCGGCGCTCTGAGGAGAGGATCCTTCCGGGAGCAGCAAGGCCGCGCGGTGTGATGGCGGGCGGGCCTCTCGGGAATGCATGACATTTTAAGGTTCAAACAGATTATCTACAATGCTATTTTACTGTCTTCACCTTGTGGACAGGGAAACTGTCTACCAATTCTGTTATATTGTACTGTCCCAAATGCTTAGTACAGTGACAGGACACAGAAAGTGCTCAATAAATATGATTGATTGAATTATAAATATGGCAAATGAAATACCTGTACCTGAAATAAAAAGTATTCCTTGTTACGGTGCTCTAGTATTGTCATCAAACAATTCCTGAATACTGATATTGTCCAAGTGTTTTAGAATACACAGTCCTTGCCAAACTTAATTTTTAAACTTCTAATATGTTTTTGTTCATTTCTTCATTTTGCAAGTGAATAAAATAGTGATAAGAAAGTAGTAATTCCCTGTTTTGGGTTTTATAATTTTTATGGAATTTTTATGGAATTTGTTAAGCACTTACTACGTGTCAGGCAGTGTACTAAGTGCTTGGATAGATGCAAGATAATTGGATTGTTCCCAGTCCCTGTACTACACAAGCCTCACCATTTCAATTCCCATTTTACAGATGAGATAACCGATGCCCAGAGAAGTTAGGTGACTTGACCAAGGTCATACAGAAGGTAATTGGTAAATTTGGTATTGGAACCCAGGCCTTCTGACTCCCGGGCCCATGCTCTTCCATTAGGACACACAGCTCTCCTGTTCAACAGATTAGGAAGTACATCACTTATACTGCTAACAATGATCTTACAGAAGTGTGAAGAATGTCTTTGCTGGATTCAACAAACATATGAATTGTCCATAAAGTACCTGAAAAATTTTCTCATATAGCGTAACTTGAGCTGAATTTTTAATTTCCCTGGGACCTGCCATGATAACCATGAGGTTTTGCAGTTGTGACTTCACAAAGAGGCTGAGAAAACAGATATTCATATCAACATATTTTAAACAGCCATACACCACTAAACACTTTCAAGAGTTTTTATTCAAGTAGATTCAATGAAAGGAGAAAATTCTGACACATTATTTGGAAGACTAAAACTCAAAAAGCGAGTCGAACTGGAAGACGCATCTTTTGCTACTTCCAAAGATGAGGATGTTATTTCTCTAGCTTTGAACAGCTTAGGTGGCAAACTTCCTTCGATAGATAAGGACAATATTTCTTGTAAATGGAGGGCCTTTTTTATAGAGAACTATGTTAATAATCCTTTCTATAAATCTTTCCCTGTGGCCTCAATTATTTCTGCTTTTGTCTTGGAGACCATCCTATCAGACCTAATATAAAAAAAAGTTTACATTTTACCCAATACCTTTTTGTGCTATGGTGGTGACTTAGGAAACATTTCCCATCCATAGCTCTGGGAGACCATAAACAGCAGAAAAGGACTTTTTCCATCTCTAGTGTTAGAAATCCTTTCTTCCATTCCTGAGAAGCTTTCAGAAAATTATTTTCACTTCCAGGGCAAACTCCATAAACATCCAAGGGTCTGATGAATACCATACCTCTAATGGCACCAAATCTTCTTTTTGAAGAAGGTTTGCAAAAAAAATGACTAAATTGGATTTTTCTTGGAACAAACATGCATGTCCCCATTTGGGAGATTCAACTGACCTTGGGAAGTTTCACTTCTGTTTCCTTGAAGAGCACTTTATAGAAAATGTTCACAAGGAGTTTAACACCATGATATAAATGACCTTAATCCATTCTGAACAACAACAACAGAGTTTAATCATTCTCACAGTGGTATTTGCCCCCTGGTTGAATTTACTGAGGATTTTATCAGTGCCCAGGGAATTTTCTACCTTCTATGCCATTCTGCTATGGTATGTAACATCTGCAGAGATTCTTCAAGGATGAATGCATCCATAGGCCAAGCAGATGTGAAATAAACAACAAGTTATTTATCTCTGTTACCTTGTTAAAGGAGATCTGACTGGGAAAAATATTTCATATTTCCTAGGTATTGAAGATATACTAAACATGCCCCGATAAAGCAACAGCAGCTGAACTTTCATTACTTCATTCAATGGTATTTATTAAGCGTTAACTGTGTGCAAAGCACTGTACTAAGCACTTAGGAAAGTACAGTACAACAACAAGCACATTGCCTGCCCATAACAGCTTCACAGTCACAGTCACAGTCAACTTCACAGTCTACACGGAACCGAAGGAATAGCTTTGATATCTCCATAGCAGTGAAGCCCAGTGTTCCTTCAATCAATTCATTAATGACATTTATTGAGTGTCTGCTGTGTACAGAACAATCAATCAACTGTATTTACTGTGCATTTACTTTGGACAGCACACTGAGCTAGGTACCTAGGAGAGGAGAGTTGACATGATCCTTGACCTCAAGGAGGTTGCAATAGAGTTGGGGAGACAAACATTAAAATAAATTACAGGTAAGGGAAGCCACTGAGTATAAGGATATATATACAAAGGTGTCATGGATGTGAGAATAAAAGCACTGTACTAAACACTTGGGATAATAAAATAATTAAAGGAATGATACTTACTAGGGTGCCAAGCACAGTATAAAAAACTGGAGTAGATGTAATCAATCAATCAACCAATCAGTAGCATTTATTGAAAGCTAACTGTACAGGACACTGTACTAAGTGCTAGGGAGAGTACAACACAACAATATAACAGACACACTCCCTGTGAACACTGAGCATACAGTCTAGAGGAGGGAGACGGACATTAATATAAATGAATGAATTACGGATGTGTGCATAAGTGCTACGGGGCTGGGTTGGGGGATGAATGAGGGGAGCAAGTCAAGAGGGAAATGAGAATTTAGTCAGGGAAGGCCTCTTGGAGGGGTTATGCCTTCAATGAGGCTTTGAAAGTGGGGTGCGTAAATGTCTGTTGGATAGGAAGAGGGAGGGCATTCCAGGCCAGAGGTAGGACATGATGATGCTGATGATGGCATTTGTTAAGCGCTTACTATGTGCCAAGAACCGTTCTAAGGGCTGGTAATCAGGTTATCCCACCTGGAGCTCACAGTCTTAATTCCCATTTTACAGATGAGGAACTGAGGCACAGAGAAGTTAAGTGGCTTGCCATGGAGAGGACATGGGTGAGGGGTTAGCAGCGAGATAGATGAGATCGAGGTAGAAAGGGAAGGTTGACATTAGAGGAGTGAAGTGTGTAGGCTGGGTTGTAGTAGGAGAGTAGGAAGGTGAGGTACGAAGATGCAAGGTGATGGGGTGCGCTTTAAAGCCAATGGTATGGGGCTTCCGCTTTACGTTACCACAATGTAAGCAGATCAGACACAATTCTAGTCCCATATAAGGCTCCCAGTCTAAGAAGGAGGACAGTGATCGTATTCCCATTTTTACAGATGAGGAAACTGAAGCACAGTGAGGTTAAGTAGGAAGGAAGCTGGCCTAGAGGAAAGAGAATGGGCCTGGGAGTCAGATGAACTGGGTTCTAATCCTGGCTCTGTCTGCTGTGTAACCTTTGATAAGTCATTGAGTTTCTCTGTACCTCAGTTACCAATCTGTAAAATGGGATCAAATCCTACCCCTTCCTACTTAGACTATCAGCCTCATGTGGGATATGGACTGAGTCCAGGGCTCTGTTGCCCGGAGCTTAGTACAGTGCCGAACACTTAGTACAGTGCCTGTCACATAGTAAGCACTTAACAAATATCATAATTATTATAATCTGGTATCCACCCCAGTGCTTAGTACAGTGCTTGGAACATTGTAAGTGCTTAATAGAAGCACTTTGAGAAGCACTTAGAGAAGCAGCGTGGCTCAGTAGGAAAGAGCATGGGCTTTGGAGTCAGAGGTCATGGGTTCAAATCCTGGCTCCACCAATTGCCAGCTGTCTGACTTTGGGCAAGTCGCTTAACGTCTCTGTGCCTCAGTTACCTCACCTGTAAAATGGGGATTGAGACTGTGAGCCCCACGAAGGATAACCTGATAATCTTGTAACCTCCCCATCGCTTAGAACAGTGTTTTGCACATAGTAAGTGCTTAATAAATGCCATTATTATTATTATTATCATTATTATTAATAAGTACCACAAAAAATAGTGACTTCCCAATGTAACACAGTACGTGGAAGAAGGGTTTAAACCTTAGGTCGCTTGACTCCCAGACCAGTACTCTTTCCACTAGGTCATGCATGCTGCTTCTCCCATAAAATGAAAATCCCTGCCCTCAAGGAGCTTGCGATTTAAATTACAGATGAGACCAAGTAATAGAGTATATAAGACTTGAGATACTTCCCAAGGTAATATCTCACATAGAAAAATAAGTGATGTTGTCATTGGTAATGACACACGGTATTCTTTGTTCTGAAAGGACTACCGAAGGTCATCATTAAGCCTCTTGCAGGTATTTTAATTCTTCAGAAGATGGACATCAAACCACCTGGACAATTTAACTAATATTTTTGGTACCTTATGATACTTGGATTTGGAGAAGTAACATGGCCTAGTAGACAGACCACAGGCCTGGGAGTCAGAAGACATAAATTCTACTACTGCCTCTGACACTTGTTTCCTGTGTTACCGTGGGCAAGTTGCTTAACTTCATGGTGCTTCAGTTTCCTCAAGTGTAAAATGCCTCATGCTTGGACTGTGAACCCTATGTGGGACAGAAACTGTCCAACCAAATTAGCTTGTGTGTACTACACGGCTCAGTACAGCATTTGGCACATAGTAAGGGCTTAACAAATGCCACAATTTTCATTATTTTCCATGGTTCTTCTAATTATTATTATTGTGTTTAGTAATGGTCAGATTAGCATTCTACATCATGTATAGCAACAATAATCGGAATAATTTTTAGGTTTCACTGCTAAAGAGTAATACTGTGTTGGAGTATAGTCAAGATGGGTTTTGTTTCATCTGAAAGTGGTTGGCTATTTTGGTGATTAAAAAGCTGATGCAGGGCCCACTTGGGCAGGCATGGGCCATTCTTACTGATTTTTCCAGGTCCAGGTGGTCCCTAAGGTTTCCTCCCTCTTTCATCATCACAGAATGCTGACTCTGCTGCATCACGTCTATCCAAATCCCAATAAAAATCTCTCTTCTCCTTCATGGTTAAAGTCATTGAAATGACACCCTGGACATATTTATTTCGCTTATTGAGTATATAATCTTGGGTGTTCTCCAATCTACCAAAATTATCTGTTTTCCCTTCTATTCTTCCCTTAGGAGCTTTCCACTTTCCACTAGAATGTACTGAAAGTAGTTTTTAATCAATGTGTATAATGAGAAGGAAGACTTATTAAATACATACAGGAAATGACATTCATTGTTCCCGACAATTCAGAATAAATTAAAACCTTCAAGTACCTTTCTTTTAGAAGAGATTATGGCACAGTGATTTTCCTTAAAACATCTGAAGATGCCGCTTGTTTCTTCCTTCTCCCATTGAAAAAACCGACAACATAATTCTCAGAAAGTGAATAACTTCTCTCCTGAAGTCATTATTTGGTTCCATAACTTCCTCATAGCATTTTACACCTCCACATTTCTCACAGTGATGATCAATGGGTTTAGCATGGGAGTAATGAGAACGTAGAATACGGCCACTGCTTTATCCATGGGGAAGGTGGATGCAGGCCTCATGTAGGTGAAGATACAGGGAACAAAGAACAGCATGCCAACCATGACATCAGAGTCAAAAGTGGAGAGGGCTTTGCGCCTTCCCTCTGAACTATAACTTTTTAGGGAGTTCAAGGTGACCACATAGGAGACGACAAACATGAGGAAACAGACAATGTAGATCAGGCCACTGTTGGCAGCCACAGAAAGGCCCATGACGTAGGTGTCTATGCAGGCAAGTTACAGCAAAGGGTACATGTCACAGAAAAAATGATCAATGATATTGAGACCACAAAGGGCAGCCGGAATAGGAAGGGAATCTGAATTATTTAATGAAAGAAGCCCTCTACCCAGGCCACCCCCACCAGTAGGGTACACACCTGCTGGTTCATGATGATCAAATAGTGCAGAGGTTTGCAGATGGCCATATAATGCTCAAAGGCCATCAAAATGAAAAGGATGACCTCTGTCCCTCCAAAGAAGCGTGATTGAAAGATCTCGACCATACAGCAATCATGGGAGATGGCTTTCCTGGCAGACAGGCGGTCTAAAATCATTTTGGAAGTAGTGGAAGAGGGGTAGAAGGCATGTATGAAAGGTAAGTACCAAAGGAAGTAGTACACAGGAGAGCTGAGATTCTGGCTGGCCTTGATGGTTATGACCACAAGCAGGTTTCCTAAAAGAGTTACCAGGTAGATGATTAGGAACAAAACAAATAAAAGGTACTGCAACACTGAATTCTGGATAAGTCCCAAGAGAATTAATTCGGTCACATATTTCCTTTTTTCCATTGATTCAGTGTTGGTGATGAACATACCGGTGAGCATGCACAACAGAGAACTGGTTTACCTGAAAAGTTAAAAATAATTTTATTTCTTTGGCACCATTTGTTCCCCATGGAACCCAGGTTTCTTTATTTCTTTACCTAATATTTCACCCATTCGTGAAACACCGTGGTCCCATTTGACAGAAAGAAAAATCAAGCCAAGTGACTTGTATTATACCCTACCTTCGGCCAAGGGTTAACCATCAATAAATGGTATTTACTGAGTGCATTCTCTGTGCAGACTGCTGCACTAAGTGGTTAGACACGCTGAATCTGGTATTCTTTCCACTTAGTTCAGAGTTTATTAATCAACATGGCTAGCACCATTGGTAGCATTTCACTTGGATTTTCACTCTTTATTCACCCCTCCCTCAGCCCCACAGAAGTTATGTACCTAACTGTAATTTATTTATTTATAATTAATGTTGGTTTCCCCCTCTTGATTTTAAGCTCAATGTGAGCAGGGAACATGTTTACCACATCTGTTGTATTTTCCTAAACACTTAGTACAATGCTTGAGGATCAGCGTTGCCTAGTGGAAAGAGCACGGACTTGGGAATCAGAGGTCCTGGGTTCTAATCTCAACTCTGTCAGTTGTCAGCTGTGTGACCTGGGGCAAATCAATAAAGTCCTCTGTGCCTCAGTTCTCCTTTCTGTAAACTGGGGATGAAGACTGTGAGCCTCATGTGGGACAACCTGATTAATCTGTATCTACCCCAGCGTTTAGAACAGTGCTTGGCACATAGTAAGCACATAACAAATACCATCATCGTCATCAGTTCTCGGAACACCTTAAGTGTTCAGTACATGTGATTGATTGACTGATGGATTTCACAGCACACTGGAGCTCCTAACAAAAGCCATTTTGCTTTACTGAGGGATGATCGTAACAATAATAATAAAAATAATAATATTAATAAAATAATAGCATTCGTTCATTCAGTCGTATTTACTGAGCGCTTATGGTGTGCAGATCATTGTACTAAGCGCTTGGGAAGTACAAATCAGCAACATATAGAGATGGTTCCTACACAACAATGGGTTCACAGTCTAGAAGCAGCGTGGCTCAGTGGAAAGAACACGGGCTTTGGAGGCAGAGGTCACAGGTTCAAATCCCGGCACTGCCAATTGTCAGTTGTGTGACTTTGGGCAAGTCACTTAACTTCTCTGTGCCTCAGTTACCTCATCTGTAAAATGGGGATGAATACTGTGAGCCCCCCGTGGGACAACCTGATCACCTTGTAACCTCCCCAGCGCTTAGAACAGTGCTTTGCACATAGTAAGCGCTTAATAAATGTCATTATTATTATTTTTAGAAGGGGGAGATAGACAACAAAACAAAACAAGTAGACAGGTGTCAATTCCATTAGAATAAATAGAATTATAGCTAAATACACATCATTAATAAAATAGAGTAATAAATATGTACAGATATACACAAGTGCTGTGGGGCGGGGAAGTGGGTAGGGCAGAGGAAGGAAAGGGAGCGATGGTGACGGGAGAAGGAGGAGAGGAAAAATGGGGGGCTCAGTCTGGGAACGTCTCCTGGAGGAAGTGAGCTCTCAGTAGGGCTTTGAAGGGAGGAAGAGAGTTAGTTGGGCAGGTATGTGGAGGGAGAGCATTCCAGGCCAGAGGCAGGACGTGGGCCAGGTGTTAGATGCAGTCTCAGTCCCACATGAGCCTCACAGTTGAAGTATGAGGGCATAGGATTAAATCCCCATATTACGGATGAGGGAACCGAGGCACAGAGAAGTAAAAGGACTTAACGTAGATCACACAGCAGACAAGTGGCAAAGCAAGGATTAAAACCCAGGGCATCTGACTCCCAGGCCTGTGATTTTCCCACCATGTTGTTTATTATCCTCATTTTAGTACAGAAAACGGAGGCCAAGCCAAACCAGGTTTAGAACCCAGGTTCACTGACCCCTGGCCCTGGACCCTTAGACCTCATTCACTTCCCATGCTTTCAGAGGGCAGTGCCCCCCCTTAACTCTCCCTTCCATCACCCTTTCCTTCACCCATCAAACCACACCTGCTCCCTCCCAACCTTTATCTCAGACCCTTTTCTCAGCCACTTGAGTAAGTAACCATCAGCAGCCCCAGCTGAACACCACACCACACTGAGCCTCAGCACAGAATCTCCCCCAACCCCATGCATACACCATGCTCAATCAGACTCCCCCACTTGTAGGGCTGGGAGTGAGCAGAGGACCAAGGACATCAATATCACTAACTGTTGAGCACCCATTATGGGAAGAGCACCAGATTGGACCCCTCCCCTGGGCAGAGCATTGATCTGGATGCCTATTGTGGGCAGAGCACTGGTCTATACCCTCATCAGACGGGTCTGCCTGAGGTGGCAAGGGCCGACAGCTACAGTGAGGCTCCACGTTCCTACTCGGGGATCCTGCCAGGAAAGGGCCAGAGACCTCGATTTTCAACCTCCTGCATGTGAGAAGCTTTCTCCCCACGCCCGTCCCATTCCATAATCCCTGGATGGACGGGACAAGAACTTGAATCGCGCTTGGATTCTGCCTGACATTTTTGGTGACTTGCAAACCATTGATTTTGGCAGGTTGCCACAGCCACATTCTCTAAAAATTGCTGAAATCAGCCTGGATCCTACTCATACAAAATCCACTCGCGTTTAACCCCAAGGCAATTCCCCCAACAGTTAGGTAGCATCTCAAGGGTCCTGACACTACAGTTGGTCACCATCTGCTCCGG